>NC_031769.1:45346649-45646649 GCF_001522545.3 Parus major | reverse complement strand
CTGGACTGGTTGTTATTCTAACTGTAAAGGTAGCAAGCAGCAATGTTAATTAATAACTTAAAAATTTTCACAAAATTACATTGTATGCAAACACTTGAATGTTAGTATATTATTTCCCTTCTACACAACAGCAAAGTTGCTTTCTGCATATCATTATATAAACCTATTTAGACATATATTTCTCTAAATTATGTCATAAATTACCTTACTTCCAGTATCCCCATGTTAGCAGATGAATGAATATGCTGAGGAGCTGTTGCCATTCACATTAGTGATATTATATTCCACAGGATTAATTTCCACTATACCTTCGGGTTTTGTAGTGATGTTTATGCTAGCAGTCACTGCTAATATTTTATTCAATATATTTAGCACAACTTTTTGCTACATCACTACAGCAATGAGCAAACACTAAGAAAAGAAAAGAATGAACAATTAGAAAGTGAAAACAGCAAATCATGGTCCAGTGAACTCTGGCTTTGCCTTAAACACATTAGCAAATATGTTCCTCAGCTCCTCATTTCTCCCACATTTCATAAAGCACTGTTCACCCCTTCCCTTTGGTTGTGGGTGGGAGCTCAGTGCACCAATAAGATATGTTCAAATCCACACAGCCTTCAATGAGTTAACTTTCCCTCCACAAAAGTGAAGAGTTTTGCTGACCCAGTGCAAGTTGGCTTAAATAAAATTCAGTTCTGCTGTAGTCAACAGGAAAGTAGGAAGGAAAATAGGATTTAACAAACAAAGCATAAAAAGTCCACAGCAGGAAATCATTATTTGGGCAATTGTTCACTTTGTTAACAGACTGGGCTGTATTAATATCTATCAGTGCATACTGCTGTGTTTGTGGTTTCTCTGTAGTGGCACGTCTGGTCTGATTAGTTACAAAGTGGTCACATAGGCAAGTGAAATCTGCAATTGTGTGAGGTTTCCGAAGAATACAGAATACATATGTCATTAATGCTTAAACTGGCACCAGCTTATTCTGGTTAAAGTTTGAGTGGTTGACTAAAATTAAATCAATACTAAAAGAAGCTCAGAATGCCAATAGAAGTGGTTTACAGACATAGTTTCACTGACCATTACAGCTGCTATGGATTAGGCACGTGAAACGGTTCAGTTCAAGTTAACATTTTTAGTACTGATACACAAAAAACTGCAGCCACAGTATTCTGTGTGCTTGCAATCAAAAGCATTCTAGGAACAGATATAACATTGTTCCAAGTCACCATTTCACATTTATCAATTTCAGTCATGCTTCTTACCACAAGAAGGTTAAATTAAAATTATTAGAATATGTACAAGTGTGTGTGCACATATATATATATATATATATATATATATGACATTATTATTAAGAAATAGATTTGTAGACAAAGATCCTATAAACCACTGGGGAAAGCCTGACATTCTACAGGGTTTTATATAATAATTACCTTATAAAACTTTAAAACCTATAGATATTAATCAGTGAACACGGTAAC
Source organism: Parus major (assembly GCF_001522545.3). NCBI lineage: Eukaryota > Metazoa > Chordata > Aves > Passeriformes > Paridae > Parus > Parus major. Next base: position 45,645,165 of record NC_031769.1, on the reverse strand, counting down.
ACCAACGATGTTTGTACTGGAACAGTTCCTTAACTTCCTTGAGAGGAGTCATAAACCAGTTTCTTTAATGTACTATGAAGGTTCTGGATACAAAGCAGGATCACAGGCAGAACACCCATCTCTTCATCTAGCTATATTTTAGGTCCCCTTTTCCCAAGGGAAATATTTCCCTGCCTGCCTTACTCAAGCCTCTTTGAAGCTACCTTCAAAGCTACAACCAGCCTCTGAGAAATGAACTTCTTGTTAGAAACTGCAGGTGGTGAGGTAAGAAAAGGTTTGCAATATAACTTTTTATCAGACTCAGACATTTAAGATCAATATGAAGGCAGTAGAGAAGCCAATTTTAATTGATTGCGAATACAGTTCAGTGGTTGTTCTGAAGAAAGATTTTGATTTACTTGTTTTATGACGAGAGCATGGCCATGCCAAATACTATTTCCCAATACTGCAGAGACTTAAACGAAACACATGTTGAATATATCACTCTGAGCCATTCATTTATCATCTTTTATGGAATTTGAGGGATTTACTTTCTTTTAGGGGCCACTTTCTTTTAACTATGAACATTTTATCCAGTTCACAGGGCATCAGCTATTCAGAAGAAAACTGGAAAAGGTCAATACACATAGCCAGCAATTACAAAACCCATCCCATGCATTGCATTTCACTCTTGACCCAATAATTTCCCTTTCCCGACCTTGATATTTCAGAAAGCATGGGTATTTTTTATATCTGATAGCTCACAGGACTATCATTAGCCAGCTTTCACAGTACTATGCTTTGACCACTTTCCAAGGTGTGGGATCCAATCCAGTATCTGACAACATTTCTAATCCCCTCTAGAAAAGCCATTAGCTGAAATGTACAAAACTGCTGCAAGGTTCTTGTAGCAGTTAAGCCCCACATAAAACCATTTGGCAAACTGGGGAATAAGCTCAAGAGACATCTGTGTAAGTTACCTGTGCTTCCTCTGCACATCTTTTCACCTTTCAGCCAGCTTTATGTTTGAGCAAAGGGGGTTAGATTTACAGAGAACCAACGGCCCATTGGCCTCCATAACTAACATGGAGGAAATGCCCTGTTATGCCTATTCACTTTCAGCCACTTTTCAAAAATAAAGTACATAAGATTACTTACATGTGCCTTGACACTCTGCTTTACCCCTGTGGGTTTCCTACTCTGTCTGTCAAAATAGTGCAGGAGTTTAAAAACTTTCAATTGAATAACTAATTATTCTGTCTACCTCACTTTTTATTAAAATTTTGTTTCAAGTCACATTTAACTTCAAAATAATTATTTTCAGATTTGGCCTCCTAATTTGGAATCCGTTTCAAAAGTAGATTAACAGAGATTTTGTTGAAGTTACCTGTAATCTACAGTTTCATAAAATCACCCATGTAAATCTGGAGGATAAGACGGGTTGTTGGTAATCTGAATTTACAGAACAGAATTTGGTCTGTTTACTGTGAAGGGTTACCTTTTAAATTTTACTTACACAGATTGCCTTTTTTTGAGATAATTCATTGTAAAAGTAACAAATCTCATACTCACTTTTACACAAGATTGCAACGCACTGAGTTAGTAGCAAGAATAAATCTCATGATGTATTTCAGTTTCAGTTACTTAAATACCATCTCAGTGCACTGAATTCTGTTGACAGTTGCCAGGAATTTTGTAGGACAAATTGACAAGACACACTGCAAGTTTCTGCAGTTAGCATTCAAATATTACCCATATAAAACATTATTTCTAGTTATTTAAATGACAGTGCAATACCTAAGTCAAGCCTTACAATGAGAACAATTAATCTTGTGGCTTTGACACTAGGCTGGCACTGACAGGTAGAGCCAATCTAATTAAAATTACCCTATGCTTTCAGGATATCTTTTGAAACATATTTAAGAAGTCCCTTTGAAAAATGGGCCATATTTTTTTACTCAAAATTACAATTGCCTTTTCTAGTTCTATCTCATTTATAGTAGCACAATAGTAAGATAATCTTGAAAAAAACTATTTTAAAACTTTAGACCGCAATCTGCACTAACATAATTCAGGAAAAAAAGAGGAGCACATATAGAGATAGGTGATTCTAAAACAAATATAACAATGGAAAGATTGCACTAAGCACCTGCAAAGTGAAACCTAGGCATATTAAACACAAAAAACTAACACAAACATGTAAGGAGAAAGCATCTCCTGCTATTTTGCACTCTCTAAATTGTTATAGCCATTTCATGTCTTTTAGACTTCTCTTATCCAGTGGCATATGAATTGTATTTCAGTTACATACTAAATCAATACCAAGACAGTATGAGACTTTTCATTCGTATGATTCATACAATAACTGAATAAAATAGTCTAAATCAAATCTTCTGCTCCAAACAGGGTCAACACTGAATTCAGATCAGGTTGCTCAGGGTTTTACCTAATCTTTCTAGGCCTGACACCTCCAAGGAAGGAGATGCCAGAGTTTCACTTAGAAGCCAATAACAAAGTTTTAACATCATCATCATGAGAAGTTGCTGGGTTTTTCCTTTTATATAATTTGGGAACCTCTCCGGTTTCAATTTACAACCGTTGTATCCTCTCCTCCTGCCTTGCAGCTCTGTGAAAGCCAGGCTCTTTCCTCTCAAAAACTCCTCTTTAATACTGACAAACTACATTCAAGGTCCATCCTAAGCATCCTCTTGTCCAGGCTAAACAAGTCCCATCGCTTCTACTCCTCTTCACAGAAAACCTCCAGCACTCCGTTTCATAGTCCACTGCTGCTCTTAGACAACTTTACTGACATCTTCCTTGTAGTGGAAGGGACCAAAACGGAACAGTTTGGCCCATGTGTATATTTTCATGTTTGCTTGGGATTTTTGACAGCAGGTTTGCTTGTTTGGGTTTTTTTAATGGGTTTTTTTGGGTTTTTTAGTACAATCACTTGAATTAATCTAAATGTAGCCATTAGTCAGAAATATTAAGATAATGGACTATTAAAAAGGACATAAACCTCACGGCCTAAGGCCTGATACTGTTATGAACTCCTAAGATAAGGGATATCCTCTTCTGAGTATACAGTTTATTTATACTGTATTTATATCAATATCTGTCAGTATATACTGGTTTCGGAGTGTTCGTTTAACCAAGAACTATATTTCAATACCATTTTGTTAAGAGTGCAGGTATAGCTTAGAAATAACAGATCTCCTGCATGCAAAGGACTAGAATGTTCCCATAATAGTTTTGTTATTCAAAAAATAAATTGTCAGAAGTATCAAAATCCACACCAACTTTTCATATTTTACTCCTCATTTTCTCTAGCTTGCAATATCTGTGGATAAATTCCTGCTATAACTATTCTATTAAACAAAGTACTAAAATCACTCTGTGAACCTGCTTGGGTTCTTCCTCACTTTGGACCACCCATACACAAGGTTCATGCTGTACACTACTTTCTATATTCACAGTAGAGAAAAATCTGTTTCAGCACTATCAAATGTAATCCTTCTCCATTGCTGCATTTTAAAAAACATCACCTTTGCCTTCATACATCTCATTCATTATTTTCTCATGTCACACTTTTCACTGGAAGTCTTATGAATATATAAAACTTTTTCAGACTAAAACACCAAAACCCCAGAAAACCCTACCAAGCTTGCTGTAACAAAGCTTGCCTTATTTGCTTTCATGTTGATCTCTTCTGTTTATCAGTATCTTCAATCTTCTCTCTCAATTAATATAATGTCTTTGGAAAGAAAAAAGTGCCTTAAACCTTTTTATAGGCAAAAATAATTATTGCAATGCATGAGTCCTATTATATACAAAAAGCAATGCAACAATTACTTCCTTTTTTAGAAAGAGGTTAACATCACTCTGTGGGCTCCTTGTCAAGTTCCAGCAGTTACAAAATGTCCTTGTGTAATGTATCAGCATTCCTGAAGTTTTGTGAAACTGGGGAGGGGAAATCAATATTAAAAATCAGGGAGCTGGAGCCTTCACGTGAAATACAGTTTTGTTCCTACCACAAAGCTAAGTGGTTTTGATCTTTCTGAACTTCTCAATCATGTGTGACCAAAAAATTCTTTGCAATGAATTATGTTTGCCGTCTATGTTAATGAAAAGCCAACATGCATAATTTATAGAAGCTAGGAACCAAACATTAAAAAATAAAGTCATAAAAAAGCCATAGGAGTCTTTAATGGCAGAGTTCTCACCATCTAAATGGAACTGTTATACAATATTTTTCTGTCAGATTTATTAGGTTTTATTTGAATATGTTTGACTTCGCCATGATGTTTGTACAAAAATTCCAAAGAGCGAAAACATTAAAAACCAATAAAATGAAACAAATGAATGGTCACAAGAAAAACACAAAGTCTGTAGAATACTTAAATTTCTTTTTAAGATGGTATTAGGCTTAATTCTCAGCCATAAATATCTAAAATACAATGCCCCTCTTTCACAGAGGGGTATCCCAATATTTTACTCTCTTTTCTGCTTTTATGCTGCTACTCTTCAGTACAATGATTTCCTGTAAGGAGTTGTATTCCATCAAATTAACTGTCATCCTCTTTCTTTAATGTCAGAGAAAGGCTTCTTCCAGCAGGAATTGAAAAAGCAATGGAAAACAAGAAAAGGTCTGAATCCTGAGCCAGAAGCATCAATAAGGAGCATTTCCATTGGCTTACAGAACTTCAAAGTATCAGTTCCTGCTTTTGGGACATATTATTTGCTTGGTATACAGAGAAATTAGCAATAAGAATTACCTCTCACCATTTTAAAATCAATATATGTTGTTTGAGCTTGTCTACTTGAGGTTTTTATCTATGCCATCTTGCAAACTGGAACTAGTAGAGCAGCGAGTTGACCTACTACCACACTAAGTGCTAAGTTGTCACTAATTTCATATGACAATGCAACTTGCTTGAGATGTATTAATACAATTTCCAGATAAAACAACTTCTTTGTACATCTGAAGAATTTATTTTCCAAAGTACCTTTAATAACCAAACAGCAAGATCTTAACCAAAATGTTGTATTGATAGCAAGCTTGAAGGTATGTTTTGGGAAAGCATTACAAACTACCAGTAAAACAAGCTTATTCTGTGCTGATGCAAATTACACAATTATGAATGAAGTTGAGTAAGATTAGACTGCTTAAAGGCAACTTCTGTAAGCAGAGGAATGGAATAGCTTCTACTCTGAAAACAACTCAAGAGTTGGGTCTCATTCCCAAGGAAAGTATAATCTGACTGAACTGTTTCACAAGCAAGCTGGTTAGAGAGCACAAAACACCACTTACCTACAAGAAAAACTGAATTGTCAGTGCAGATGGGCAAGAGCTCCCTTGAACAATACTCCTCCTTGCTTTTTAAAATCAGTAACTGAGAAATGCATCCTCTCCATTTATTACTACAATATTCCTTATCATGGGGAAAAATCATGGGGAAAAGGTATTGATTTGGAGAGAAGCTGCTATAAAATTCATTGCTAAGTTTAATAAGATAAATCATTAGATCCTACATTGATTCTAGTGATAACTATGGATTACAAATCCAGAAACAACCAACTGTTCACCCTTTCTCCTAGCTAACCTGCTACATTTTGGCATTTCCTGTTTGCCTGTGGTAGGTCTGTCCAGAGGTTACAAAGAAAAGAAGCTAGTAGAAAAACATGTACTCCTCACCCTGATAGCCATCTTTTTTCCCCAAGCATAGTTTTTATGGTAAACCAGCCTTCTTCCTTATAAATATTTTAACACATAAAACCCACTTCTCAGGGTCAGTCATAACAAATTCATCATCTTTTTTCCAAGAAGACATACATGCAAAGACCTGTTCTGCAGGTTGTCAAAAATAATTGACTAATTTTCTTAAACAGCTGAATGACAAGAAGCACTGACAAGACATTACAAGACAAAATTATGGTTTTTCCCCCAACATGGAAGTTTTATTGGGAAAATTAACTGAATAAAAAAAATACTCAAATTATTGTCAGGCATTTGCTTCTTCTGCAGCATCTAAGAGTTAAAATCATTAAATTATCTGCTTCAAAGTGTTGGTTTGGCTGTTATTATTACAGAATTTAAGTCTTCAGATATTTGAAAGCCCCACTAGCTTCATACAAAAAGCATAAGCAATTCCATGTATTTCTTACGTTTCACTATGACATTATCTCCATGATGATTAAACAGATCATGAATTGAAGAATTAGAATAATTCAAATTGTTCATTTCATATGGGATCACTTTCAGTACCACTGGATATAGGGATCTTGATGTCTTTCATCAGTGTAGCAGTGGGAAGAAATCAACACCATAAAAAATATACAAAGAATTTGACAGACGTTTCTGACACTTCCATCATATTTAATTACATTCCTCTCAGATTTCTATGGCAAGATTCAGAACTGACATTGACTTCCATTAATGTCTTGAGATATATTTAGAACACACAGAGTTATATCTTTGGAAATTTTAGGCCTTAACTACTATTAAATTTTAAAGAATTTTGCATTAGAAGCCTGGACACTAGAAAACAACTAGCAACTCTGGGCTGACAACCTCAGAGGACAAAAATTAAAATAACTATATATCCTTTGATTCAGTTTCTGAAATAAATTACAGATATACCATGACAATATGGCATGAAGGAATCTGACCATTGCTGTGTCTGATTTTCCTTTTCTTTGGAATACACCGTTAAATAGACAACGTAGTAAATCATATGGATTCTTTAGTAAGTACTCAGTGAATTTAGTGTCACAAAATAAGTTGTTTATGACTTGGAATCAAATTATAAAATCCCATAATAAGGGATTTTTCTGTGTCCTTCACCCAAGTCTTCTAAAAGACTGTTCATGCAAACTATGCAAATGTAACCTCCAACACAAGTTAAGCACAGACCCATCAATTATGGTTTAGCTGCCCATAAGGAAAACAAATACATTGTATACAAGATCACTTACCACTCGTTATAACCTTTCACAAATTAAAATTCCATAACTACATTATTTATTACTTAACAGACTACCACCCTGAGTAACTAATTTATTCATTGATGTTAAACAATTTAGTTAATAGTAAATCCAATACTTTAAAGCCACAGATTTTGCTAAGGTACCTTTTGCAGTTGAAGTTTGCATTGCTGCAATGACTCGGATCCAAGTAATCATTTGGCTAAATTCCAATCAGGATTCTACTGTGTTTTGCAAATTCAAAGCTTCATGACTACAAAATTAAAATTATTCCTGAATGTGAATAAAAATAATTTTTTAACTCTGCAAATGTAATAGCATACTTATAATACCCTGGAAAATACTTAAAAGTTCTTTCTTTACCAATACATAGCAATAAACTCAGCCAAAACACCACTTTTGTGTCTTAATCACTGCAAAGTAAAATTAATATCAATATCAAATAGGTCCATTTGATTCCACTTAAATATCGCTAACACTTTCTTTCACCATTTTTTTTTTTTAGAGAGAGACCAAAGGAAATTAATGCAATCCCATACTTTAATAGGAAAGTAGATCTCTATGCTTAACATAACGAACAAACTTGAATAGTTTCTAATCAGGTCAAACTGTCAGTAAGGGTCCTGTCTCATAATCAGGGTTCAGGAGAACGAAACTACTACCTCATTATCTTATGCAGATATTCTAGATGGCCAAACATTACTTTTACAGTTGATATCCTTCTCACTACAGAAGTCTGATTTGATCAGGCACTTTTGATGCTTTGATGGAAAGACAGAAAATTACTTCAGTGATTGAAATCATCAGTGCTAATAAAAAGGGAACTGAAAGAGATGTGTATGATGCACTGCTGTAATTAATTTTTATATTTTTTTTAAATTAAACTCTGAGCTATGGATCATAAAATAAAAATTTATTTTGGCTAAGACAGAAATATATGTATAAACTTGCTACAACTTGCAGCTGAAATTATACTTTTCAACATAGCCAGAACAAAATAAAGCAGTAAATGAAGCACAATCAACAAGACGACACAATGACAAACCCAAAAATCTCATTTGTGATGACCACAGGTATCTGCAAATACAGATAAAATTTATGGGTAGAAGCTTCAAAAGTAATACTAAGTGAATAGTAAGTAAAAGGAATACTTAAAGTTATACTAAGCATGGTTGTATCTAAATAAAACAGAATTTCATCTTACGCATTTCTGTGGTCTGAAAACAATAAACACAAAATTGTAAGACAGCTGGCAGATTTTCACAGCTCAGGAAGTGACTATGTCTTTCAATGCCTCAAACCCCAGTATTAGTCAGGATGAGTATTCACACTCTTAACCTGTTTATTAGTGATTTTTAATGTAGCTATCAAATAATAAACAAGTGTACATTTATTCCTTTGATCAGCCTGAAAACAAGCCCTCCTTAAAAACAAACAAAAAAAAAAGCTTTATATTATCTTCCTTCACATGTTGCAACCTTAATTGTACGGTAAAGAAGCATTTGAGTGAAAAAAAAAAAAACAAATAAAAACACACCACCAAATCAAAAACAACTAACAGGTAACCCTAAAGAGCCTGTTTCTACTTTACTACTTTTCCCATTTAGACTTTTTAACAGTGAGAAGAAAAACACAACTCATACAAAAAATACAAATCTTCCCATAAAAGTTCCTTCCCAGGTTGACTGTTAGATCATATGGGAATTTAGTACAAAGACTTAGACTTGTGCAAAACTTCCAGTTAACACTATAATGACTGAAAATATTACATCTCTGTTAAACTGACTTTCTATTTATCGGGTCTGCAGGGGAGACTGATTCTGGACAAAATATTTAAGACTGAATAGAGACATGGCACAAAGAGAAGCACTTTTCACTTTATTAGTGAGAAAGCTTTGCCTTCTACACCTCCAATTTCATCCTAATACACAGATGATTTTATACCTATTTAAGCTGTCACTGTACACACACCATGTCCGTCATAGTCCTAAGTAGCAGAAAATTTTTAAGAGTTAAACTATTTACAACCACCATACTTTTTTCTTCCTGAAGGAAAACACTGCAGCATTATGTATTTATTTTACAATATCTATTGTTAAAGTTTTCACAAGGAAAAACTTTATAAGTTTTTATAAGTTTACGCAGGAGCTGTTGTCTGTAAAGGGAGTAAGGTTACAGATCAACAATCAAATTTTACAAGGGCTTTCACTGTCACCAAGGGGTCAGTTTAATTAACCCTTTATCAGTAAGGCTTTGCCTCAGGAATACAGCAATTTTCCAGTTCCAGAGAATTTTCCCCTTGCCTGTTCCAATAGCTTCACTTCTCAGAAATCTGGCTAGTGTTGCTGACTTCAATTTTAGATTTTTGCTAATTTACTTGTTAAAAATAGTACTTCTGTCTTAATAATGTACATTTTGAAATATTGCCCATTCTGTAGCACTTAGAGACATGTATGTGAAAAAAAAGGAAAAAAAGTAGTTAAAATATCCACTGCTTTCATGCACAGAACAGGACCAGAAATCTAATACAGTGTCAGCAGACAGACTGTTTCAGAACCACATCCACACAGTCTCTGGCAATATGTAAACTTGCTGCCTCACCCTTATATATTTTCTTCTTCAAAGCAGATACCAAAGAAATGAGTTTGTCCCCAGTTTTTTGACATCAAAGACATCAGGCCAAATTAATCCCTAGTGTAACTCGATGGAACTGGTCCTTGGTCTTACTCCCCAAGGAAAGCACTACTCCAAAAAATACATTTAATTAATATCCTCTCTCGTCTATAGGTTCCTATAGGGCTTTTAAACTTTTCCTTGTGGCATGCTCTTTGCAACAAGTCTAAGTTCATACAAAGGCCCCTTCTATCCTGGTGCTTTATTAGTGCTAGGAAATAATTTTAACGTGTATGTTAAGAGATGTTTCCACAAGAACACGGATAACAGAGTGAACACTCAACAGTGGAATTTTGCAACTAACATAAAGCAAAACCAAGGAAGTAGCTTTATGGTCTGTGACGGCATATGGAAAACTGGTGGAAGAGAAGGGGAAGCAATGGCCCAAGACAGATTGAAAAAAAAGTAAGTTTGACCACTATCTTACTCACAATAATAACCAAAGGCAAAACTCATATTAGCTAAAAATATATAGGATTAAGTTTTCATGAAGTGGAATAAAATTCTCTCAGGTCTCTCAAGCAGAGATTATTACTGAATTGATGTAAGCATATACCAAAGAGTCTTTCTGAAGAAAAGTCATCTTGAGTGTACATACAAGCAGAATCAAGATGCATGGGGTATTTTTAATTTGAGTTAATATAAGGAACACAGCAGCCAGGAAGAGAAAACTGAATAGAAGTGTAATCAAGACGAGTAATATAATCAGAACTGCATTCAACTTCTTGACATTAGAATTAGTCAAATCAGGTAAATAAAGACACAGGCTTGTTTTTAAAATCTTTTAACTGCCTCTGCACGTTATCATTTCTAGCTCTGAACTGAAGTGCAGGGATACTGGACAGCAGAGACACATGGATATTTTATGCTATAATTTGCAAATGTGTGCATTTTCTAAGTTTACTTGACAAAGAAAACCAAATAGACCCTCAAACTCATGCTCCATGATTCTGAAAACACTCTAAAAATTAGCACACTTAGCCACAAGAAAAATGTGGATTTGGATTTTATAGAGACAAACCATATAATTGTGAACTGTTATACATAACAAAAAAGATGTTTCTGAAATCTACTGCAACATCACTCAGGTCCTCAGATTGCCTAGAGCAGCAGGACCTAAGATTCCAAAAAGAAAAGATCAGTGTCAGACCATGAGACCAAAACCAATGCCCTTAGCAAGGTATTTGCCAAGTGATGCTAATACCAAATATAGAAAAACATTTGAAACTCAGTTCTTGGACTTTATCCTCTGCGTTATACTTGCTCTGGAAATAGCCAACTGAGCAGAATCACTAGCCATGGTAATACAAATGTCTTTGATTACAATATATCCACAAGGTCAGAAAAACCTCTATTATCTAGAATTCAGTTTCTGGAAACATTTTAAACTAAATCTCATTTTACACACCTGATAAGAATATGACTTAATAGAATATACTATTTGTGGTACGATGTGATCTTCTAGTATGAAGGTCATGCCAAACATTCCATAATATTTCATTATTTTCTCATGTTTGAAGGGTTTTTATATTAAAACAAATTCAGCATTTATTGTACCATATTTTCAGCTGCCATGATTCCTGAGGTACAACATGATTTTTGAAAAAGAAATTAAAAGCAGTGAGAGCTTGAAAACAAATTTAAGATGGTGCTTTTAAAATCTCTTCCCCCCAATTTAAGCGATCTCACAACACACACCCAACTCTTAGCACAATAAAGTAACTGATTATTTTCAAAACCATTCTAAGATACAGCACTGAAATGCTCTTGCATGTCAACAAATGGGAGTAATATATTATACATACTGTTAATTTGTATTTTCCAAAAAAATTATAACTCAGGAGAAAAGTCCATTAGAACAGCACTCAAAATCACTGTTCACCTGAATGCATTCTGCAGAGAAAGCTCTCCTCATAACATGGAAAACAACACAATGTCAGGGTTCTGTAAATGATCTTCTTATCAAGGGATAAGCTTTCTAACTCTACAGCTCTTGCTCAATTAAAAATTCAGCAGCAGCTTCCAAAGGTCATGGAGCAGGTAGATTATCCTAATCATACTCACATTTTGGTGAGACCCTAGATGTGCTGCATCAAAGGGAAGGTACTCCAACCTACTTCAGGGAAGGAAGCTCTCAGCCCTGGTATGAGGTATTATTCCATAAGCAGTCCCACTGGTCAGCAATTATAGAAGAGCAGCAAGAGGTAGTAGAATTACCAGTCATACAGCTCTTTTCAATTCTCAAGGAATAGCTATGTTTGTTTGACTTGAAGTACAGCTTTTAAGAAAATATTTTGAACCCTAAATCTTATCTCTGATCCTGACTTTCTGCATGACCTTGGGTAAATTTCAAACTTATTATACTTCAGCTCCTTCTGTTCTAAAATGAATGCAGCATAACATACACACCTCTATAAATCTCTATCCTGCTTAGATGAAAGGCATTTTGCAATGTAAGTGCAAAATCTTGTTCTTTATTAAAGGATGCTTCTACCACAGCCCTTCATTTAACGTTGTTAGGGCCACCCTTTACCTTTAAATCTAGAAAGACAACTATTGATTAATGACCACATCACCTCTGTAAGAAATATAAAAGCAATATAAACTTGCCTCTGCCTGACAGATCAGCTGTCTTAAGCAGTCACTTGAGTAATTTTATCTATTTATCCTAATGCACCCCCAGTTCAGCAGTTTCCAGTAGTCTTAAGTACATACACTTACTTTAGCCAATCCTAGTTCCTCTGTGGTATGCTGGGACTAGTTCCTGAGGTGCTCTCAGCTATAGTTTATGAGTTACTCAGAGGCTCTTTTACAGATTAGTTCTTTCATCCTCCCATTTAGGTTTTTCAGCTCATTGCAAACACAGGTTCAAATTTCCTATCCAACAGGTGGGACTAAAAATAGATAAATATTTATAATAAAAAATGAAATATCATCTTGAACTACAAAATACATAGTTAATACTTATTATTGTAAGTATACTAATAACTGAAGATACCCTATTAAACTTGATAGGAATCTGCACTATTCAGGGCAATATTGGCCAGTGAATAGTGTGGGATAAAATTATGCTGAATTCAAAGACACCATACCATGAACAATGTGCTGTTGGGATTGCTGTAGATCTTAGTACTGAATGCAATTTACTACTCAGAATTAATACCTACCTTCAAATAGCAGGGACTGAAAAGATACATTAATACTTATTAGTAAGTAAAAGAAGCACATTAGTAATCTATTTTTGGAGTATATTACTGAAAGAAATTTCCCAGTTATTATAGACACCAGTTACATGGTGTTGCTAGCAGTAATTTCATAAGTTACCAAAATTCATCTTAAAACTACACTTGATCTGAATGAATCTTACTAGAAAGCTGTTTAAGAGCATCACTGTGCTTTGTAGATGGCAAAGGGGTTCCTTATTTAAGAACTATTTTATCTTGGAAAGAAGTAATAAAAAGCAAGACATTCAGCTAGAAAGTAACAGTCTATCTGAAGCAAGTTATATTTATCCAAGACTTTATATATTTAATAATCAAGTGTAGGTCTGCTAAAACATACCATCCTCTGCTAAAATTACTTATTAAAAATAGCACAGAGAGGGAGAGTAAAACTGTAAGAATGATACATGCTTGGTGACTGAAAAACATTGTATTAGCCATAGATCAACGGACTGAAATAAGCAGACTGTCAAAACAGACAGGAGCAAACTTTTGCATCCCAAATTTGAGGACAGGTTTATAACACGACAATAAATTATAACTAAGGAAGAATGCACACAAATAACTTTTTCATCCCTCACAACAAAAATTTGTAACAAACAGTAACCAACTACACACTGAAGTTAAAATCTATGCATTTAAGAATGTCAAATGCAGTTTCTAAGACATTATTTTTCTAATAAAAAATAATGAGTACAAAATATAACTCCTCTCCACTTGCCAGTTAATAAACTCATCTCTAAATTATTATAAATTAAACAAACAAACAAAACAACCTAAAAACAGCAACAAAAAAAGCCTATCATACCCAAACACAAATCCCCCACACCCCTGCAATTCCATGCAGCAGTTTTTGTAGAAGAGCAGTATTATTTATTTTTCTAACAGCTGTAAAGATCTCTCTTCCTAAAACAAGCAAAAGATGCAAGGCATCCCCTAATTGTGAATCTAGGTCTAAAAGGAACCTCTAAATCCCATGAAGCCTCAAGGTAAACTCAAGTTTCAAGGTACAGTGGAGTTGTTGGAGGTATTTCTTTACCTATATATATTATTCTTTGAATGCATCAGTATCTGCATTATTTAGACATTGACAGCACCAAATATATTGTCTAGTCATACACAGAAAGTGCCCTAAAAAGGAAATGAAACCACATTAAGAATCATTGCTTTAAAAACCCAGCCTAGCCTGAAATAAGGGAAATTAATAGTTTGTCATCAAATATGCTTCTGCATCTAATATCCTACATTTTTCTGGAAACAAATATTAAAAAAAATTATAGCCAATGGACATTATAGGCAGTGCTGCCAGGCCACTGCGTGGGTAAGTCAGATGTGCAAGAATTTGTAGAAAACAAAGACACCTAATGTTGAGGGTAAACACTCACTGCTATCTTGCTCATTAATTTACAAGAAGTCCCACCATTGGACTCAGTTCCTTTAAGCTTTCCTTTATACTACATTTTCTTTCTTGCCCCTAGGACATTTCTTGAGTGTAGATAACTAACTTTTCTGAAGAATCAGAGGCCTAAACTTCAGCATCCACAGATTTGCTAAAGTATAGTCTTCCAAGAGCTTCACTGTTTAAATTAATTATAAAATAATTTGCAAGAGCTATAAAAACAACTATCCTTTGTTTAGTGAAAGAGTTTTACACACCAAAGTAATCAATAAATTATCTGTATGATCTTCACAGCCTCTGTCTCCCTCCCCTTCCTGTGCATCCAGTGGGTACAAATGAGGTCTCTATTACATATCCAGGATTCCTATTCTTTTCTTCCAATTACCACATTGCTCTGAGTTTTTCCTTCTCTCTGAAACACTTGGGAGAGAAGTAACCTTTTTTCAAGTGGCTGTTCAACAACCAGATGACCCTTGGTCATCTTCACTTTATGATCTGTTCAGTTCTGATGAAAATTGTAATCAACAGAAACATTTCTTAAAAAGGGTAGTAGGTTGTTTAGAACTCAACACTGGGAAAAAATTAAGAATGAAGTTTAAGCCATTTTTTCAACAAAGATGTTTCTCTTTGAAAAGGTTATAAGTTTCATAATATAACTGGATGGACCTGTTCTCTAGACCTACCCATCTTTTCTCTCAGAATGCAAAATTTTTTCATTGCTAGCACTGTGCCATGAGCCTGGAATTCTACTCAGAAAAAGTCTCAGAAAAAGAGGCAAGGATGCAAATACTTTTCCAATAGAAATGAAATTTGCAGTGTGATAAAAGTATATGCAAGGAGCTAACAATCTGAAGCCAGTATGCATAAAGTGTAGATACACACATTCCCTATGGAAAGCTTTAAAAGCTCTGCAGGAGCTACAAATAGCAGTGAGGCCTAAAGGAAAGCCAAGGAACACTTGGAACTTCTGAGAAACTGAATGTCAACACAATATCATTTATGAAAGTATGCGGTAAATTCTGAGAAGCTGCCTTGCAAGTCTCAGTTCAACCAATGACTTTAACAGGAGCTTAATTGGTTTTCCTGCTACCCTTCTTCTTGAGCTTGTTCTATTTTGACCATTGAGTGAAAAGCAACAGCCAGTGTAAATCTCCTAATCCGTCACTCATGACATTTAAACAGACTGTGTTGTCGTGAACAGCGTGACTCAGGTTAAATTTCCATTAAATACTTCCCTGCTTTAATTATTTTTTCAATGAAAGTTGACACTAGTAACTCAAAAAAAAAATTTAAAAATCCCATCATAAGCAGGCAAATAGACTGGAACTCTATCATGAAGCTGTCACTAGGCATAGTGAAGAATTCACTGTCAGGTGGTATTGGGTGGTTACTCATCAACAGAAGAAAATTCATCATATTTAAAGGCTCACCTTTTCGGTCTATATGAATTACTGCTGACTGTGACATAGTTATTTTTTCAAACAGTTAATACCAGAGTTCAGAACCACCAAAGAACTCTGAAAATTCCAGACATTAGAAAAGCAATGCAACACAAAGATTAGTGTCAAATACTTTTATCTGTATTAGAGCCAATAATTCCAGGTATAATGGATCCTACAAACATGTGAGAATATGCTTAATATTCATACTGTGATGGCAATAGGAATAAGAAGAGCCTGCACATACAAAAGGACTGTTAACACCTTTAAATTCCAGCTTGGTGCATGAAATAATCACATGCATAAATGCATTCCTACTCAGTATAACAGTCCACTGATATTAAAACACATTCTGGAAACCATTCACTTCAGCAGTCTGAACATCACAATTATCACATTAAAAGAGGTGACTAATGAATTGGGTACACATGTGGCTACTCCATCATAAAATCCTAAAAGCTTCAGTGATTTAAATGCCATTACGAAGAGAGATAGTTGAAAAATCTGGACCCCATTCATTTGCATAATAAGTATTAGACTATAAAATGTGATTTTCTCATAATTATTAGGCAGTAAAAAGGTATTTATTCTCTTTTTATGTGGCTGCTACTGTTTTCAACCACTGGAGTAACAGTTGAAAATAAATTCAAAAAATTCACAACTGCAGGAGGAGTTACTAGATAAATATAATAATTTTAAGAAAAACTAAGCCTTACAGAATCATACCAATGACAAAATGTAGACAATTCAGCAATATTTCCTTTGGTTGGAATGAAGACCATCCAATATCCAATTGACATCTGATAAAATATAAACTAGTAAAAAATTATTCAACCTGACCAAAATCTGAACCTAATTTTACAAAATGTGATGACATTAGAATTAGATGAGACTTTAAGCAAGCTTTTTCTCCTGCATTCCACTTTATCAACAGTACACTGAACAAATTTTGAGGCAAGAGGCTGAAAATCTCAGCATTTGTCATACATAGAAGGAAGTCTTTTGCTTTCTATTTCATGTGTTACTCAAATTACATCATTATCAAACATGAAGGAAAGAATAAGCTGTTTTAGAAAATCTAGAGAAGTGGCCAGTATCTCTGGGAGATACAGGGAATAGGCAGACATTTATGAGGAAACTGGCAGCCTTTCCTTGCCATTAAATACAAATACAGCCCCTGAAGAACTTTGGGGAGTTTTTTAACCTCTTTAACTCATAGGAGCGACATAACCAGGGAAATACAGCTAAGAAGTGGTACTATAACCTCTCCATCATCTGACATATGAAGTGTGCCACAAGATGCTAAACCTGAGCTCTGATGCCTTTTCCAAGAACTTCCCTTCTCTCAGAATGACTGTTAAACCCTAAAAAATAACACATCTCTAACTGAAGCAAAGACAACACATGCAACAAAAGGGAGATCAGCAAAAGATCAGCAGGCAGGGAAAGTAGTAATCTCTGAGTCTATTCAAGTAACTCCAGTCATCTCCCAATTCACTTCAATTTCACCCAACTATCTTTTGCTTAAACATAGAATTTCACAGTCTAAAATGTAGTCTTCCTTTTAACTCCTCAAACACACAGAAAATACAGGATGATTGGTTAAACACATATACGTAAAATCAGACAAGGCACCCATAATAATGAGATAAGCTAGAATTATATCAGCCCAATCCATTTTTGTTCATATAATGTAACCAGTTCTTCAGACTGAAAGTTAGCACAATCCAAGTCATGCACAAACAATTTTAAAAATTATATGAGCATATCCAACTTACACAGAGAAAAATTAAGAACAACTTATAAATTTGTCTGTTTTGTCATAGAGGTGGTTGTTTCTTGTAGTTTTATAACTGCCAAAGAACATAAAGATCTTATAATCCAACCTCAAGCACCTCTTGCAAAAAGCTATAGCATCAAGGGAAGTTTTGACTACACAGCATTCCTTGAATGAATGGGAACATAAGATCTTTTTACTGGTCTAAAACCATAAGTATGAGAATTCACAATGTTGATGATAGTATAACTTAAGAAAAAACTGAAAGTAGAGGATTAATTAGTTTGTTGTTTAGTTGGAGGTTTTTTTGTTTGAATATTCTAGTCAGAAGATCTATTCAGTAATGTATCATATGCATTGAGAGATAGAGAAAAGATTTTTATTGTGTGTTAATGGTATCAAAAGCATAGTTTTAGCTGCTAGAAAAATTTAAACAATCCCCTTCAACTGAGTTGCACATGAGCAGGACCACTATCTTAGACTAACTGATGCTGCTTCACAGACAGTTCTTAAAAAATAGTTATCTATTTCCCTAATGGACTTAATTTAATCCTCCAGTATGGTTAATGGTTATTTTTCCCAGAGAATAATATTATATATGACCATACAATCTTTTAGTGTTTTGATCTTAAGTCCACAGGCACACTTTTCAGGGAGCAGATCAGACAGCCTAAAAACTGAGTCTGAAATAAGACCAATTTTTTTTTTTTTTATGCATTAAAACCCACAAGAATTATTAGTTCTGCTTGTCAACTGCATTTTAATAGTTTTTACAAGTCTAATTCTGACATTGTGTGAGATATAGCAGGCAAAAAAAACCTAACTATAACTTATCAGGGAAAACACAAAGAAATGTAAGCTATCTTGAGTGATTCTCAACAGCTGCACTTTAAAAACAGAATCAGGACTGCAAGTGCATAAACTCTGATGAAAACAGTGATTTATTTTTAAGAATGTTGTACTTGGAAAATCATTATAAACCAAGGCAGAACTCAGCAATGGAAAAGCAGCTAAAAGAACTCCATATGGGCTCCATTTTTTTCACATTTTTCCCCCAAGATGAATCCTCTTGCCCTCACTGCTCTTTTCTGTGCCCCCAATTGTATTCATCTACCTCTCTTATATTCCTGACACCTCAGAGACCTGAGAGCTGCTCGTCTCTATCCTTCCCTTCCTTACAACTAATTATCCATCTGCTCGGCATTCAGATCCTTTCCAAAATTCCCACAGACATATGCATTCATATGTACATGCAGGACAAACTCAAACCCAGAGGAAATTAGGTCAGTAAGTGTTATTTGCATACTTGGATATGAAAATCAGTCTGGAAAAACAAGAGGCAAAATCATAGCAGTTGAATTCATTCTACATTTGATTCTGCAGACTGGATAGCCAAAGTGTCACAAGTTGAATTAAAATTATAGCAGAGATCCAGAAGTACCTTCTCAGGAATCTCTAAATTAAGGGTTGAAATACCTCAGTGGACATTTGATTCCAGACAGTAGTCCTGATCACTTGCCTAACGCAGTCTATGGACACAGAAAAATATCTTCAAAGTAAAGGGTCCAAAACCCAAAAAATCTGTGTTTAGAGCCAATAAGGACAGCAAGTAGGAAATATTGTAATTACATGTAAAAACAAGTGTTGGAACTTCATCCCTCTTCTTTATCAAAAGAATGACTGTCTACCAAGATTCTCCAGTTGGAATAGATCAAGGACAGAAGTCTTTACTGAAGACAGCCATTGTCTCTTTGTTAAAAACCTCTCTTTATTTTGGGTATGTATGGCTGTTATGCTGAGCTGTGCTCTGAATCAGACATTGGGGCTGTATTTTAATAATACTCAAAGAATGCAGCTCCAGGATTTTTCAGGCATATTCCCTCCCCCCCTCCCCTTACTAGGTAAGGGGTAGTGAAATAAGGGAACTTTCAGTCCAACAAACTTTCGTAGTGCATTTAGGGCATCTTTAAGGCTAATGTAGAGCATGAGCTCACTACTGTTTTCTTAGGAATTTTGTCCACTTCGTCTAAGTCCAATTTTAAACACCAAATCAGGTGTTTCCAATTTTTCCTTCAGCAAACATTGTGAAATCAATTTCAGTACAATACACCACCATGAAAAGATATTACACCACTGTGCAATACAATAGACAGAAAAACTACTGTATATATGCCTTAAAAATAAAGATCTAAGTTGTTCTTGAAAATTAATTATTGTCAATTGTGTCCTTTCATGATTGCTTTGTCAAAGAGTATACACTGTACAGTAACAGGACCTGAAAATAAGATAAACCAACTACTTCCCTCAGGAAGAAATTCTGTATGGTATCTCAGTGAACGTTTATTTGTAATTGCAGCCCCCCCATCACTATTCATGACATTGCCTAAGAAAAAACAGGCAGCAATTGTCAATCACACAGCCCAGAGAACAATAACCTGGAATACCATTTCAGAGGAAGAAAACTGAGAAAGACAGTAGAGGAAAAGTAATTCTGGCAGGAAGTTGAAGCTATAGGGTTTGCTGCCGCTTCCATACCTCAGGAGAAACCTCCCTTCTTGCCTACTTAAATAACTGCAACAAACACACAAAATCAACAAGAATACAAAGCACTTAAAATTTTGGCTCAGCACCATGCTAATAGATGATATAAAAGCACGAGGATATGAGGACAGTCAGTAGGTGCCATATGTTAGGAAATGCCAAACTCTGCATGCAAGGTACTAAGAGACCACAGCCTCTGCTGAAATACTTTGCAGGCGCTTGGGATGACGCCTCTGGTTGTGCACTGCCAGCTCTTACACAACACATTCCTGGAATGAGATCAGCGTAAATGAGCAAAGCTATCTTTAGTGTGGGACATAATGGGTTATGAATCAGGAGCACTGAAGACAAGCTGGTCTCTTTTTTAAAAAAAAGTCATGTTTCCAACATGTATTAAACACACCAGTAAAACAGTGACTGCAACTTTGAAAATATCACTGCAACCATTTATTCCACTTAACATACCACCTGTATGACAGAAAACAAAAATATGTGAATACAAATGGAAAGTAAAATTCCACCACAGTTAAATGCACCACACAGAGAGACCTTTTCATACAACATTATCAGTCAAAATAAGAAATGTCAGAAAACATAACGTCAGTGAAATTTACTAATAAAATTAAATTTCGTCAAGGCTGCAGCCAGAGGAGACAGCAATAAAATCTTGGTAAACAATCTTACACTGTGTTTTATAAAAATATCAGAGGAAGAAAATCTAGCACCATTTTTTGTTTTTATTTCAATCCTCAGTATTTCACTCTAATAGAGTTCTTTTTGCAATTAACTAGAGAATCAAATTAAGGGGGTTAGTCATCTAACTACCTACTAGGCAGGTGCAATCAAGTGAGTAGGTGACTAAATCCCAAAACACAGCTTTGCAATTAAACAGCTAAAAAAAAATTTGTGCTTACAAAATTATAGGTCATCTTTCAAAAACAACCCCTTAGGGTAAGAAGAAGAAGAAAAAAAAAAAAGAGAGAGAGAGAGAGTTCCTGATACTTTCTCTGAGATTTCAGTGCCCAAAGGCTTTACTGATAAAATTATTTTTTTCTTTTAGAATGAAACAAAGAAAATAATTTAAAATGAAAGGGACTTGTAGGAGGTTCCTCAGTAACAGCTATGCTTTTAATCTCCCATATAGGTTTGTGACGGATCTGATCCAAGTGAGACAAATTAATCTACAAACTTGATTAAACCAAAACTCTAGTTGAGGTTTCCCTGTTCTGTGGATCAAGTTATTAAATCACTTTGGACTGCACCAGCACAGATGTAATGTGCTCTTCTTTAGAGCCACCAGGTTTATAAAGCCATGATATCTTTTTTTTTTTTCCCTTTAGAAGCCTGTGGACAAATTCAAACTCATGAAGCCATCCAACCTGAACAATGTGGAGATAGAGCAAAGATCCCCTCTCTGTAACTACTGCAACATTTCTGTTGAATCAAAACTATGAAGTTTTATGGTGGATTATCAAATCAATATGGTTGCTTTCTGGGTCTTTTCATGATGTAGGTCTTTAAACTTCTCCTGCAAAGCCTATGAATCAGTGCAATATACAGCACTCCTTATGATAACTGAATATGGGCAAAAGGAAGCACAGAAAAGAGATACAGTATTTTACATAGACAGGATAATTTATTTTTCACATACCAACTTATAGAAAAATTAAACTACAAAAACATTTTTAAAAAAAATCAGGGTTTGTCCTACACATCATTTCAAAAAACAGTTTGATATACTTCACTAAAACATAATAAAGAACCAAAAATTCATGGTACACTGCATAAGAACAACTATGAATGCTGCAATTCAAAAAAGTTACAACAAAACACTTCAAGAGCACAGCTCCCTAGTGGCAGTGAAGTGCTTTAGCTTCAAAATACTTCTTCATTTAAACGAAAAAGCAGAGATAAATATTTACTGGACAAAGTAAAAAGATCAGAACATAGCTTGGGCCTCAGTTCTGCAAACCACGTATCTAAGAATAGCATCACTGCTTTATAAACTAACTTATTGTCATAGCTTTATGAACAGTACCCAAATCAAGCACAGAAGTTTGCTACAACATTTAAATATTCCATTTGTAATATTAAAAACATGCATACAAATGGTGAAACTAGAAATGATTACAAATACGTAGTTGAACCTAAACACTATTATAATGAATCTTCAAAGTTTTTGTTCTTTTTTTCTTAAGTATGCCTCTTTTTTTTATCCTGCAGAACAAGATGAGAGAATATAAAATTAAAGAAAATTTCAATTCAATTAAGAAAAAAGTGAGTTGAATTATATTTATCCCTTATACATCATTCTTCTGAGAAAAGGTTTTGCTTGTCAGACCAGCAATGCCTAAGAGAGGATGCCCTCAAAGAAGCACTTTTTCCCGAAATAATTTCTGTCTAAAGGAAATGTGCTTGCATCAGAGGGCCTTTTAGCTCTTATACCTAATAAGGTACAGCTGTATTTTTCCTTTCTCCATAGAAATAAGTTTCAATCAGACTGGGAAAAGTAAAAGTAACAGCCTAAAGAGGCAGTAAGGATAAGTGGCTATAGTAAATATTTTTAGATTGACCTTACGTACAGGGGAAGCTTTCATATAGAGGATAAAGTCATATCAAAGTTCTAGCTGGTCAGAAAAACAATAACCTTTTAAAGGAATCTAATATGAAAAAAAAAAGTATTTTTTAATAAGAACCCAATAAAAAATCCCAACCACATGAAAATCTAATTGTCTATATATTTGGCAAGTATTGAGCAAGTCATTCTTTCTTAAACCGTACCCAGATCCTGAAGTGTGCTGAGGATGTTATTAAAGGTTCACTTCATTGATGGATAAGTGTAAACATACTGCAAAACTTTGCACCTGAGCAATAAATTAAAGAGCTTGTTTCAAAATTATATTGAGACTTTCAAAACTTCCTATAATATTTGACTAGAGCTTGACTCTCAGACTAGAAGAATTCTAAAATTTCATTGTCTCCTGATTATTGCTATTTATGGATTTATAAAAAGGTTTGTAGATTAAAAAGTCTGCACAGCTCACAACATAGTTAACTTTTATTCTGCTTATATGAAAAATGCACCCACTGAATGGCAAACGTAATTGTGACTGCTACATGAAGACCAACTTTACCAGGCATCCATAAAACAGAATGAGAAGCTGATAAATTTTGCAAAGTCTCTTTCATAGCCTTAGAAGGGAGAAGTCCTGGACAGTAGTAAAAGGCAAACTAAACCAATATTGAAGACAGTCAGAAGTAAATTTTTATCAAAAAAGTACACTTGTAGTTTTGCAAAAGGTGATCATAGATCATACTGCAGGTATCTCTTGGATACTTAAAAATTCAGCTTATGTTTCATTTCGTTGATAGACACACATTTGGCCAGTTCTTCACACAGTAAAATAGCCCTTACCAGACATGGATGTTAAATTTTTTTTACAACTCATATTGCTCTAAATTTCCACACAAAATCAATTAATAACAATATAAAGCAGTGATAGATGCACTAAGAAAAATTCCTTTAAGTCATATATCAAAATGTAGCAACATTTCCTATTCTAAACAGGGGTAAAGCTGTAGGTAGTAGGTAAGAACAGGGAGATTAGAGATTAAAATATGTTTTCCAATTTTTACTTGAATGTGGGAATACATTTAAATACAATCAATATTTGAATGATCCATAACAAGAAGTACTCTGGTAAAAACAGAAAGAGGAGGACAAAATATTCTAGATGAGAACAATTGCAATTGCTGTAAGAAAACACTTTGTTTAAAGCTTAAATACCATATGCAGAATTTCAATATTTAATAATTAAAAACCAATTACTGAAACGATTTACTCAAATATGAGTAAAAAAATGAATAGCATGTTCAATTAATTCTGTTGCCACTATCAGTGATATACACTGGATGTATCTACATTGCAGATTAAATGTGGAGCAGAAGTAAGCTTCTGAAGTCATCTCCATTTCTGTACTGTGGTTCATATATCACAGAACTAAAAGAATACAAATGAGAGTCCTTTTAGATGGAGCAATGCTAGAAAATGTACTCCAACCACTAATGGAGTGCATTGGACCAGATTAGAGAGAGTCGGAAGTGAACACCCTGAAATATAGATAGTGTGAACATCAAGCTCTCCACACAAACTGTTTCCTTCCACAAATGCTGAGCGGTTTTTGCCCTGCACTGCTCAGCACAGCCATTACAATCACTTTTTACACCACAAATAATGCCTACTGTCACATGCACTTGCTTTTATGTACTGAAGTGTAAACTTTACAAACTACACTGAACCTGTTACTCATTCCTGCTCTTTGGAATCTGAATTTGAGAGCTCTTGGTCTCCACAGCCCCAGGCAGAGAGAAACCTGCTGATGCTACACTTCTACAAATGTAGTCAAAGAGCATAAACAATACTCATTGTGAAATAGGCAACAGCACTCTTCCAGCCCTCATCATTTAACTTTGCAGGACTGACTCAAGTATTTTTGCAGCTGCACAGAGAAGTGGCTGACAGAACTGCTTGAAGTGGGACTAGCAAAATGTGCAAGCACGGCATGAGAAGTTCCAAAACAAAGGCAGTACCTGAACTTAGTAGAGCTTCCCCTAATGCCATGTGGCCCCCTGCTCAGCATTCAGGCACCAGGGTAAGCTCCAAAACCATCCATGGAAGGATATGGGTAGATATGGGTATCTTCACCAGTTCTTTAGAGGAAACTGCTTTCTTCACTAAGTCTTCAGAAGCTGCTAATGTAGGTGGAATGAATGACGAAATCTAAACCAAAGCTCAGGTTGCCTTTTCAGATATTGAAACACTTTTGTGGGGCCTGAAGTGAGTAGTCAAAGCTGTGGGGCTTGATTTGAAGTGCACCTAATTTAAAAGACAACCTATCAGTGGTATGAATGATCATATATTGATGTTCCAATATACTAAACACTAGCAATATTCAAAATAATTTAAGAAAATGTTGTGCCATCTACTTTTGCTATACTGAATAGTGAAGTCAGTGGAACAAAACTCTGACCTATGGATTCACTAGAGACAGTAGAAACTTGTCTTCCCTTTTAGTCTTTTTAAAATACTAGGTATCTAGTAGGGTTGACCTTTGGAGAAGGCAAAAGTCTGTTTCTTTCCAAATCTAAAAGATTAATTAAATAATCTGAATATTTGGATAAACATTCCAATTAAATATGAATAGCTCTGCATAAATCTTACACAGATCCTGATGCTGAATTCAAAACTACACAGGCACAAACCTTCAAATAATAAATTATACCTAAAATAACTCAGAGGTTCATTCCAGAAGAGATTTAAAATGTTCATAATTTACTAAGTCATTTTTGTTTAAAGTTTTAATGAATGAAATATAAGATACTGGCAGCTTTGCCTCATTCCACTGCTGTGAGCTCAGTAGAATTTAAGGGACATAAGTAGGGGGACATGTATATCAAGTCACATTAGCAATAAGGAGTGTCTTAGACATATGTTTAGCATTGTTTTCTTTATTTTACCACATGCTTAGTAATGCACTTGGCTGAATATACTTTCAGATTTCAAGCACAGCATTGAAGTGTACTATCTATCTCTGCATATCCTCCAAAGGTGAAAAGTTTACACTTTCCTATTGGCATCCTTTTTGTGTTGGACCATTCTAATCAGTTGTACTCAAACAAAACTGTACTACTTGTGTTTGATATTGCATTGCCATTGTTGGTGTCCTGTATTTTCACTCCTGTCAAACTGCAGGTACTTGGCTACCGTTTTTTGCCTTTTCTATTAAATACCTAGTCATTAACACATCATCTAAAACCATGGCAATGATTTGAGACAGCATGGAAGAAATAAAGAGAAGAACACCAAATTTGTTATGCAGCTCTGTCTTAATGCACTTTCCTGAATGGGAGTGTGGGGGAACAGACACTTGAAAATATTTTTCTCCATTTTTTATTAAAATTTTAACTGAATTGACCCTTAGGTTTTGAAAAATATTTCCATATAATGTTGTTATCCCTCACTGGCCGAAGATAAACCAAGAGTTGCTGTCAGGTGTCTGTTACACAGGACAAGACTTAAGCAAACTGAAAACAGATTCAGAGATTATTCAGTCTTTAAAAAACTGGACTTCATAAATGTTCAATATATTTTATCTCTGTATAAATTTATGATCAAATAATTTTAAAGCATCAGTATTCAGCACATTGACCTGTACTAAGGCTCCTCGGTCACAACATGATAGACTGTTTCTGATCTCACTTGAATGCACACTACCCTTAAACAAAATTAATATGCCCAAACTTAGTTGGCAAGAGAAAAGATTTGAGTCTATGCCAAAATGACTTGACCAGTGTCAATGTTTATATCACCAAAATACTTAACAAATCAGTTTTCTTATCACTGTCCCAGTATCAAAAATATTCTGCCACTACAGCAAAGGTGAATCTCACCAAGATTCCCTTTTCTATTGACTGTAAATCTAAGTTGAAAGCGAAGAAAATGTTTTACAAATATCTCAAATTCATCTCAACATGAGGCAAACTTCCTCTTGCCAGAATTCAAAAATAATGATTCCAGCTTCAGCTGGAATGGCAGGTGGAAAGAGGTGTCTTATGACAGGGCAAACGGATATGAACAGGTAGGAGAGATAGATATTTTTCTGGGAGAAAAGAAGCTCACAAAAAAAAAGAGAAATGTCTATACAGAGATTCTTATGGAAAGTTTTGTCAGTTATTTTATATCTGTACAAAGAGAGAAGGTCTCTGGGGATCTCTATATCTCTATCATGATGAGCCTGTTAATTCTACTTCAAGCAATGCCTGCCAAGAATAGTCTCCCCTGAAACTGTTACCTATGATAAAATCAGGCAACAAGCATTGCTTAATGTATATTGCAGATTTTAAAACTCATCCCATTTGCTGTAAAAATAGAGAACAAAGCACATCACCATGGATATGCAATATAGACAATAATACATATCTAGCAGAATCACATTCCAAAGACCTAAAATGGCTTTAAAACCTACCTCAGGAAGTCAAATACAACTTCTATTTTTCTATGCAAGCAGATAATGATGAGCAGACAAGAATGAAAGACCTGCTTTCAAAGAGTTAGCAGAATATTTCACTCGGAGTTAAGAAAGAGCCCCTCCACCTTCTTTACCTCTTTTTGGGATATAAGAACCAAGTATGTCTCAAAGTTACTACTCCAAAAATTAGACACTTTAGCATTCATGTTGCTTTTCATAACAGAAAAGAAAAAAAAGGAAGGAGGGGGAGAGGGAGAGGGAGAAGGTATTTAGACCATTCCAGATAGATCTCTAGTCCTTGCTCAGGCATCTGGAATTAATCCAGAATAAAAATTGTATTTTATAGAAAATGAACTAACAAGGATCTTGAACAATTTATTATCCTAAAATTTCGCTGTTAGCTATAAATATTCTAAAATGTTAAAACTGCTGCTCAAGGGTATTTATGTGTTGGCTTAGCTTTGTGCTCATGATGAAGTCTTGACCTATTCTCCATTTGACAAAACCAAGAAAATGCTAAGGAGAATAGGAGAAGCAGCTGTCCTAATATGACATTTCTTTCAGGCTTACAACCAATTTTACTCCAAGGAGGACCAAATACAGCTGATATAGAAAGACCAAAGGGCGTTTTCACTTTGCCTACTATACTCCCTTGTGAGTCCAGTGAGACTACATATGCTTGGCAGTGCATGTGCTTAAAAACTTTGTTGGATTAGGTCCTGTGTCCACAATTTTAGAGCTGTGAGAAAATTGCCAGGAAAAAGCATAAATGAGTTCTGGCACAATGGACTGCAAACACAAGAATGAAGAGGCTCCCCATCATACACAAACCACCTTCCATGGCATAAAAATAAACTAGTACTTCTAGCACCAGCTCATTAGGTAAGAGAGCTCAGAATAACTTTACAACTACTCTTAATAAGGCAAACCACACAATTTAAAATATCCTATTAGCATTCTGGGTTCTTTTCTCAGAGCTCCTATTTAAGGGTTTGATTATGTTGAAGCTACTGTGACAGCAAAGGCTAACGTAAGCTGGGCTAATTGCGGCTTCCCCTTTCTCTTATTCCTTGTTCCAGCATTCATGCTCCTGCCACTATGAGAAGAATTCACACAGCTGACCGAGTCAAAAGGTAGAAGGCAATCACATTTTATACTTAATTTGACATAGCTATGGCCTGCTGCCACAGGGATGTTCATGCTCTCCTCCCTGCATCCTGATGCACATACCAACCTCTCCTACAGCAGAACTAGCAATTTTGCAGCTGTGGACACACAGCTCACTGACACCACAAGACAGTAACCTTTCCTTCTGATGGTCTAACTATATGGATAAAGATTAAGGTTAGAAAAAAAGCAGCTTGCACTACATTTTGAAATTTCTATCCGTTTAGCTCCCTAAAGCTGTCTTACCCACCTGATCATTATAAATAGCGCTGGCACCAGTGAATGGAGAAACACTTGGTGACTGAGATAATGAGAAGATAAAGCCATTGCAACCTCCCCACTCTAGGCTGTTGCTCATTTGGACACAAGCAGTCTAGTTTAGAGTTAGCTACCCTGAGTACTACTGACAGCCTAGCTCTGCAGAAGTTATCTTTTTAGGCACGTTTTGCAAGAGGCCTGAGGAACTGTTGCAGTGATTGCTTGTTTAATGCTGCTAGCAGTGCAGCCCAGAGGAGAGCATGTACATGTTTTTAATCACACTTTTCACTATTAAAAACTTTACTCAATTATGACTACAGGGGAGAGAATTAATATCCATGTGATGTGTTAAATTTAATGTATTTTCTACGGTGCTATTGTCTTCTGTCCTCTGTTCTTACCTTGCTTCTTTTTCATCTTTCTCACCAGCAATGACAGCAGTTTCCAAGCTCAAAGTGACAATTTTTTAGCACTCATAAACATGAGAAGAATATAACATTTGTTGGAATATACACAACAGAATAAAGCCAGAAAATAACAAAATTTTCTTGATAAATAGAGCCACGGGAGACCTCTGGCTCTAACTGCATATGATTTTACTATTTCTTACATATAACTTTTAAAAAATTTAAGGTTTTTTGAATGGGATTGAGATAAAATTAAAATTTAAGTTTCATTTTTCTAAGGCTATTTTCCAGAAAATAAACTTAGCTTCTAACTTTTAAAGTAGTATTCTCCAGGGTGTTAATGCATGGCTGGGGTATTGTACAGTGCTACATCACCAGTCTGTCCATGACACTCAGGGTATTAGATCTGAAGACACCTATGACATCTATGAGCCAAAATTAATTTAGAAAAAATAAATTACTGATTCAACCTAATTATGAACATGAAAGCAAAGGTCTTCTACAGGGCAAGGGCCCTAAAGAAATTTTAAAGACAACTACAAGAGTTCAGGTTTTATTAACTACTATCTTATTTTCTAGATAGTAACTAAACAGTGAGCTGAAAAGCTATGTAGCCTACTGGTGCCTCAAAATTGTTTACTCTATTTAGAAAGTGAGCAAGCTAAGGAACTACAGGGCTTCTTTTCTGGTTTACCTTGTCCTGTGAGGCAATGTGGGCTGTAAAATAACTTGATATTAACACTAGAAATGCATATTCATTAAGTGATATAATACATTTGCTTTGGGGGTACCATGAAAGGAATCAGACATAGCTCTAACACCACTCCAAATATCATATCCTGTTCAGATTAACATTTTGGAACATCTTTCTATTTTTTCCTTTAAAAGTGAACCAAACTTTGAAAACAAAATCTGTCCTAGGAATTACAGACTATTTTTGCTTCCAGCCCATGTTTCCAATGTCCTAAATTTATTCAGCCTTGTGCACTAACCTACTGCTTAACCTTGACACGTGGGTATAGATATACACTAACAGGCTGGGAAGATACACCTGCTTCATGCACTGCTTCGTGCAGCAGGAGTCATCTGGCTCTATGTTCCAGTAGTTATTACAAAATTCAGCACTCACCCTGTTTTTCATTCATTCCTACTTCAGCCTCATATCCTACTTTTGGAAACATTTCAGTAGGCTTAATACTAAATTGGTGAGTGTGACACCCAACCACAGGAAGACATAATTACTCTAACAGGCAAAATAGCTGAGAGGATACTCTGTGGAGCACAACAATACCAAATAACTCAGAATTAGAATGTGCTTAGCAGACATTACCTCAGGGTTAGTTATAAGTACTGCACTGATTGCTGCTGATTTTAATAACAAGGGCTAGTGCTACTGCTACTGCTCTGCTGTTGCTTGTCCCTTTTGTGGAAATCTTCCTAAGTGTAATATTGTTTGGTCCCAGGGTACTAAACAATTCCTTAACAAAGTCATCCAATCACCCTCATCAGTATGGTGAACTTGAATCTGTTCTGGAAGCCTGGCGTTTTAATTCTACCATTACAATTGATCTGTCTTTGCTCAGTAAACATCAGAAGACCTGCATAACTATAGTCAAAGTGTCAATAACTACTACATTTAATTCTCCAGAGAAGTTAAAAATATGATAGATTCAAGTATTAGGTACAACATAGTCACATGTGCTGCATTTCACAACCACAGGCAATGAGAACAAATTCAAGAACCAAGGAGCTCATGATAGTCCATCAGCTATGATGGTTGTGACAGCACACAGGGATGTGGCCCCAAAAGATATTGCTTTTAAAAGTAGAATGTGGATTAGGCCTATGTTCACTCTGGAGAAGTGAGTGGAGAATTAAAAAAACTGTGGAAGAGCTCTTAACGCTATGGCATACAAATGTAAAATCAGAATTTTTAAGTAACCAGTTTTAAGAACTGCAGCCAGCATGACCAAAATGTATACTGCTCCAGAAGACCAAAGTGAGAAAAAATTTTATCTACAATAGAATACTGGGATTTGGGGTACAAGCCTCTTCTGAGACATATCAACAGCAGCATCACAGTATCACCCAGCTGTACAAGCATGGCAATCAAATTGCCTCAATACAAAAGCTGTGAGTGGTAGAACCTTGATGGTGCAGTAGCATTGTGACTATTTCATTCTAATAATTAAGAGAAAAAATATTGTGATTCCAACCCCAGAAAGATTTCGGTACTATTCACAATATTATTTAACTAAGATGATGTGAACTGGCAATATACATCATCCATATTACCAATAATATCCATTTTCTTATAATTCAAAGCTCTATCAAAGTTCCAAAGTGACTTATAATGGCACTGACAATTTCCACAAAATTACATGGAAAACTTATTTGCAGTTCCAGTAACACTCTCCAACAAGAAGCATGTGGGAATGTGCTCCCTCTTTTGAGGCGTGTCAGCAGTTCCTTAAATGAGAGTCACTGTTTCCATTCAAATCCCTTATTTTTCAGGGGGTTGTAGAGTCAGCCCTCAGGGAGAGAGAACTGATCTTAGCAGTTTCAGGTGCTTTCATGCAATTCTGTATCTCAAAAACAGTCCTTTTTTTCTTTTTTCTAAAGAACGTTTAAGCCATTAGCTCATAATATGGATGGCTGCCTTCTGGAACGGTGAGGGGAGAAAGGGGCGCAAGACACTAAAATTACTTCTAAAAGAAGATATTTTGGAAAATAACCTCTAACACCTCCACAATGTCATTTTTTTCCAGCAAACAGTTCCTAAAGATCTAGAGCTAATCTCCATTTGGTGGCCAATGTTGACAAGCTATAAAGTAAGACTTGGCATTTTGTATAACCTGGAAAAAAAGACCTGGAAAACCATTTTAAAGGCTCATCCTGGAATTAACAAATAACTAATATTTATCTGATATATCAAATGATTACAAAAATATTAACTTTAGGGTTCTAAAAAAGGTAGTGAAACAGTTTTAGGATAGAAGTAACCCTTACTAAGTGTAATCTGACTTTTATACAAAACATACAATTTCAATTCCAAGTTTCTGCATCAGAAAAACTCTTCCTTGGAGTGCTCAATGAGTTTTTGGGATTTCCTGAAATTTGCAGTACTGGTTTTCAGCAGTAGAGGAGATCTTACAATTGAGTGTTTGGCTCTGTTTTGTCCTATTGAATGCCTCTGATTTAATTTTCTCTCTTATACAAAGGTGGATGGCAGAAGCCAAAAATGTCTGTCTGCCAACTGTGTTGTCCAGGCCATGAGAACGTGAGCAGGATTCAATAAGCCTGGCAGCATCTAAATTCTTCTTGGCTTGGAATGTTGAGCAGGCACTGAAATAATATATTGATGAGCTTATCTGTCCCTTTTTTCTCTCTCTCCCCCCGCTGTTTGTTTAATAATAACACCTTGTTAGAAACCAGAACAGAATGAAATGTTTATGGTTCTCAAAGAATGGCATTAACAAATATGAACCATTAATATCTAACACAAATAAACATAAAGAATCAATAACAGAATGTAAATTTTATAGGTACTATTCTATAATGTCAAGAAAGTAGCACAGATATCTGTGTACTATCTCACAAACCAATAAAGATCTGACAAAAGAAGTGAAGCCAGGAATAACGCACTAATCCAAAGAATGCCAATTCTTTGAAATTCAAAGCTATCCATGTTCTGAACAAAAATTATGTTTTCCCATTTAAACAAAAAATTAGGTACTAAAATTTGTGTTGCAGAACTGGAGAGTCAGTAATGCATTAGTAAACACAGGATAAACACTTGTGTTGAGAAACAAGTTTTACTCAGTATTTAGTAAAAAGATTTCACCCAAGCTAAAGAAAACAGTAGCCAGCAATTCAATTCCATGAGAAAAAATACAGAATGCTGGGCATATTTGTACTATGCACTTTAAATGGCAACACTTGATGCAGTGGAGGAAATAACTGGTGTGAGGAAACAAAAGCAACACAAGTCTTATAAACATTCATAAGGAAATGGAGTATTAATCTGCACCTACCCAGATGAAAAGTAAGCAGCAGCAACTAAGAGAAAAATCTGACTAGTTTCTTTCCTGCCCATCTTTACTTGCAGAAGACAAGTGCATGAATGAATCCTAGTGATAGACAATCATCTACTTCTCTTAAGCTCATAGTTATGCAAGAAAACTGCCAAGAAAATATGAAAACCTACATTTAGTCACAAAAAAAAGCTTTTAAACGTCTCTCTGGTTTTTTTATTCCTTTTATTGTGCTACAGTTTCCCTTTCTTGTCTACAAAACCTAATCATAATTCCTAAAGGTGTGTTTAGATTTGATTTTTGGGTTTGTTTCATATTTAGCATACTCTCTCTTCTCAGCCTAACTTTTATGTGCTCCTTACCTTCCTGTCCTTCCATTACCCATCAGGATTTCTCATGCTTAGGTCCTGTTAAAAATACGGAAACGCCTTTTGATAGATTCCAGAAAGCTTTGGATATGGCCATGAATATGTTGTTATGCTTTGTATCACTCTTTGCTGCTCCTTAACTGTATCAGTAGCAACCTTTTGTTAATAATTTTAAGACTGCCTTTGAATTTTCTCTCCATCAAAAAATAAAGCAAAACAAAATACTTGACACAAACAATTCTTTCTATTAAAGCCACCAAATTTGAAGGAAAAGGGTCAGGCTCTCTATACCATGACTTGTTCATTTCCTACCTATTTTCTGTGATGTCACAGAAAATTCTGAAACAACCCACAAAGCAGAGTGTAAGGTAGTTCTCAGGTCTTTGTTCCATTGAGAGTCATGAAACAAAGTAGAATTAATCAGACACTTTTTTTAACCTCTGAATGAAAACATTTTGTAGAACACTATACCAACTGTTGGTATGGCGCAAACACACAGGCTGAGCTCTTTACTCATTGCAGTTGGCAATATACATTATAATATAGTACAAGCTGCAAATAATAGAACATATAAAAGACTTGCTGTGTTCTCATGTGCTATATTACATTTCAGAGGAGATGTATATACAAGCTCCTGCTAAAAGAGAAACTGCACTTCATTTGGTATTGACTTAATGAAGGAATTCTCACATTAATCTCTTAAGCTGTACTGCTCTTTAGAAAAACAGACTCTGTGGAAAAGAAAACCTCCATAAATCTCTTCAACTCTCTCCAGAAAAATAGGCTTTTTGTAGCCCAGTGATTTTCTTTGCACCTTTTCTTGTGGAAACAATTAGCTTAGCAATTTTAAAGTATTAGGTGGGCCCAGCTGCAGGCTCCTGGTATCTTTCCTATTGCATAGCAATGTTCATACAGAAAGAAACAAGGATCTAGTCTCATAATACCACAATACATCAGTGGGAAATACCTAAGTGAGCAACTAATGAGGTTAGGTCTGAAGGAGCTTTCACTTACCTGAGGCCATCACAAATTTCCATGTTTTTGACAGATTTCTTTCTAATTCAGGTCTCTTTGTTACCCAATGATAAAACACTGTGTTGCAACTCACTTGTCAAAATGCTTGAAACTGTGCTCAAACTGTCAGCATCACAATTATCCCTTCAGATGAGCCCTGTTAATTGGGCCTTCAATGATTTTCTTAAAAAAAGTCTGTTCTCTATTCTTGCCATGAGTGTAGTAACCAAACTTCAGACCAGAAGTTCAGGTTCAAGACTGCAGCCATGACCAGCTGAAAAGGATGTGTTGCCAACAGGACTGACTCATTCAGCTGATTGTTTAGAAAGTTCACTATGGGCATGAAATCCCACTCCAGACAGTATCGACATTTTTTTCAAGATTATCTTTAGCTTAACTTAAACGTTTCCTTTTTATTTAATCTCATGTACAATAGTCAGTATTACAATTTATTTCTGTCCTATTGTACTGTCTAACCTGGAAAAGTGAATTGTTTTGTACATTGCAAATACTTTTGCTGCAATTGGCAAAAACATCTGTATCCAAATGATTACTAGTGCAGCAGATTATGATAATTACAATAACAGTAGTAAGGCCATCTGTACCTTACTCACGCATGTTGAAAATGTAGGGCAGTTATTACTCCAATATATAAACAATATATGTCTGAGAGAAAACAGAAATCTTTCACAGACCTGCTTTAGAGTTTTTACAGCAAATTTAGGCACCCTTCAAAACAAATTCCAGGATATGCCTTTCTTCAAATGTGTAGGCAAGAAATAATATTAAGAACAGTACAGCAAAAAAATTAAAAGACTCAGTGGAGAGCTGACAGCAATTTATATCCAAAAGCTCTTTACTATCTAACTCTTTGTACAAAGCCAAGTGTTTAAGTGTTTACCTTTCAAAAATCAAATACATGAAACACTATCACAAAATTTCATTTTGTATTACATCACTTTTTGATGAGCTACTTAGCAGATGTAGCTTGCAATTTCACACAGATGTGTATTCATAAGAAAAATTAAGCAGATAGATAAATTTAAATGTGTCCCTAGACCCTTTAAAGGAAAGCAGTTTCAATCTTGTTTATTAAAAGGTTAGTACAACTAAACATCGTTGTGGGCTGGAACCATGCGATAGTTCCTAAAATTGTCTATGCTATTAAAAACAGAAATCTTTGATTAGGAGGGTGAAGTTGAAAGATACTCTTAAATCACCTTCTACATCTACATGAACATTGCCATTCATTGCTGAAGAAAAAGTAACAAAATAAACAAACTAAAGACATGCAGCTGTACAATGTCTGGGCGCAACTTTGGAGGGTGTTTTGAACATCTGACTCAGAATGTCTTGTTTTATTGGAGTTTATAGCTCAACCTCACAGTTGTCTATGTGTAGCTGCCTATTTAATCACAAATAATAAGCTAGATTCAAATGAAAGACAGTTAAAAATCTATTCCAATCATAAATACAAATGCTGACACAGTTTTTGGTCTTAGATGATTTGAGTATTAAACTATAGAAGTTTATTTACTTTACTAAATATAATCATAGAAGATAAGAACTTTAAAATGTAATCTTTAAGTTATCTAAATATTTGCATGACAGCAACATTCAAAGAATTTAACGAAAACAGTGGATGCACAGTAGCAAATCCAAATGCTAAATCTTTTGTCTTATGAATAGCTTCTCAGAAATATTTGTGTTTAAATGATAAATGTAAATACTGTGCCATACTGCTCTCTCAGAAAGAGACAATTATTCTGAATTAGCATAGCAAAGTCAGGCAATGACTGCCCTTAAATATTAAAGATGTTGTTGTTGTTGTTTAGATAGATTATTGACAGAATAGGTTTATGGGATCTTTGATGAAAAATTCTGCCAGGAAAATCAAGTCTTACAAGTTGTGAAAATTCCAATACCTGCATGTCATCACATTTGACAAATCTGACTCCAGGTGCGGTAAAATCCTAAGCAAGGAAATTACAAAGTATTCAGCACAATTGTTTCACAGAAAAAAAATTTAAAAAAAATAAAAGACCAAAACAAAACCAATCAAAAAAAAAAATATACATTTTTCAACCCATTCTTTTATTCATACTAGCTTTTTATCTGCTTTTCCATCAATTTAGTGAAGTCAGTAATGATTTACCAGCATAAAACTCTTTACTCATGAAAAAATAACCAGACCCTTTCTGTGTAAAATATTCAGTAGGAATATTGGTTGGAAAAAAAGGTCTTAGGAAATTCTCTTTCATAGGAAGTAGCATGCAGCACAGAACATACAAGGAGTTTAAAATACTTACTTTAAGGGCTATATCCCGATAAATGCATATGTTGTTATTACATCCTAAAGCTCACCATCAGCACAGTTTAATTGTTGTTTTAAGGTTGTTTCTCATATTTCTTAGAGATTTCTCTAAAAGCCTTCAGTTACAATAGCTTCTCTATATGTCTTTGTGACAAACCATATTTTCAATTAATTCCATCAGAAATTTTTGAGCACAAGTAAGAGTTTAAGAAGTGGAGTTCTGCAAAGCTCTGTTAATTGTTACCTTCTAAAACACATGAAAACTTCTCCATAAAATCAGACCACTCAAGCAGATGCAACTCTAGTTAGAAATTCATAACTTGTAAAGAAGAAAACAGAAGAGTACACCAAAAGACAAAGGAACTCCACAGTACCTTCGTAGAGTCTACAATCACTATGTTTGTACTTGTTTGCAGTAGAGGTAAGCATTAGTATTATAGCTGTGAGCTCATGGAAAAAGAAATAACAAATGAACTTCAAATTACATTCAGATTCTCCCACCAGACTTGTGCATATTGAGAGAATATATATATATATATATATATACATATGCAATATGTGCTGCTCTGTCCGCCTTCTAACCAAAACAAAAGAACAAAGTTAGCATAGATTTATTATGCTAACCTTATTCCTCCCAATGCAATAAACACAGACTCCGTGTCTTGAGGTGGAAAGAAATGGAAGAACTCTTTTCCATTCACTGGAATAGACAATGTCCAAGGAAGTATTTTTTACCTACTCAAAGCAAAAGCCACCTAAAAGAACCTACTCCTACAACTGCAATAATACCATTAGCTTCCGGATATCATTAAAGTGATCCCATTCTCTACAATAAAATCACAACATATTTGGATTAGAAATAAATAAGAAAAACAATCAGTGAGAACTATTTCAGCAATTAAAAGAAAGCATCATAAAACCAGAAATTCCCTTTCCAAAGAGACTCTGTCATTGAGCTAAAACCATTCATTCTGTCCTTGCACAGACTTGAAGATGACTACTAGATGTCATTTTCTGCACTCCCAAGTAACTATTCCAAGTAAAGCCAAAAGTCTCTCTCACATGCTTAGCAGCTGCCTGGAAAGTCTCAGTATAATACTTTGCATGAGATAATTTGCAAGTCTGTGACAGGATGATGCCCTACAGCACACTTTCTCACAGAACAGCCTTCCAGGTCTCAGTCCCTCATTTCCCTCAGTTCTTTGCATAGCTCATACAACACATTATCATATAATCACAGAACATCCTGAGTTGGAAGTGACCCACTAGGGTCATCAAACAACCAACTCACAACTCATAATGAGAATCTGTCTTGAACTCCATTAGGAAATGAAGGAAGATATATTAAGAAAAAATACTTTTACCCTACTTTGTCCTTTTCTCTCTTTTATTTACTGTACATAGTTAAATTAAATGTAAACTCAAATAAAAAGATACATAAGACACAGGAAATATTCTTTGAGGGCTCTTTGTAATCACCCTGGTCTTGCTGCAGTCTGTGGTGCCTGAGCAAGAACTCAGTCCAAAAATATCATGTAGAGAAAAACATTGAAAAGCTGTGATTTCATGCCTACTGTTACCGTCAGGTTTAAGTAGCTCCCTTGGCTCTTACACTCACAGCAATTAGAATTTCCAGACAGCTCGGTGGCAGATATTCTAGGTGTTCTCTATATTGCAGCACTAACTGGCAGATAGCAGTCAATTCTTACCATGAATGAATTAAACTCACTTGTATAACACACGGCTGTAAACCTCAAGACTTTTTTAAAAGGTTTCAAAGTTTTCATTCTGCCCTTCCTAGTTACAAAGCAACAACAGCCAGCTATGTGACGTAAGTCTCAATTTATATCATGGGCTAAGACTTACACTAGGATATGCAGGTCCCCATGCTGTTGTTTCTGGATCTCATGAATACATTTCTACACTTTTCCACTCATGCTAGTCTTTTCAGTAATAAGGTTATTTAAATATAGGAGAACATTATCTACTGAAGAACAAATACGTGCTCGATCAGAAGACGGGAGCATCAGACAAAGAGAAATAACCTGCCATACATTTGTGATTTATTAGTCTAATTGCTTGAAGCTGGAATTTTATCAGGACTGTATCCTACATCAGAGAGATGATATACTTTTCCATTACCAGGAGGTTACTTAATATATTCAGATGGCAAAGGTTAAACTATATTTATGTCAACTTTGACAGGCTCTCTTACTCTAATGACCTAAAGTCCATGAGGACCACAAGCAATTAGCACTCTAGAAAAGTCAAAACTTTAGGCCTTCAGGGGATTTTTCAGGTTGCTTTTGTCAGCAGGTACTAATTTTTAAGTTACACTGTGGCATTATTAAACATTGCTGCATTCCATATCCTTCTTTTCTGCCCATTATTAAAAATTTGGTAATGTAAATTTTGCTATTGAAATTAATTATCTATTCCAACTCCCTGCCTGTCTGTGCTACAGTTAGCAAGGCAAACCAGCAGCTGAATGCTTTTTAAACACACAATTGACTGTGTTTTGCAGGTGTATAAGAACCTTCTATTTTTGACTGCTGCTGGTTGCAACCTCTAAGCTGCTTTTCTTCAACACCCATCCATAATGAGCACTTCTGATTTACAAGCAACATTCAAATACATTTTATAGTAAATATTATAGGATAAAATCAGTCAAGGAGAGGGGAAAAGAAGTGTGAAGGTACAACTTAGTAAGCAAAATGTGAAATTGCTATAATCAAACCCTGAGAATTTACCAGACACTTTATTAAACTGCAAGGCAGTACTTTACAGTGCTGCTTTTAAAATATGTTAACACTATATCACAGTTCCCGGCAGCATGAAGTCTTTCCAGAAAATGTGTCATCACGGTACGCAGAATATTTTATAGCCAGTATAATTTCATTTTATTATATCCAATAATATTTTTCTGAAATTCTAGGAAGTCTCCCCACAAAAGATAAGTAATGACCATATTTTAATCAGCTGGCACAAAGTGTAACCACCAGACCACAGGAAAAAAACCCACCTTTGTTACATCAAAATGCCCTCAGTTTCATCTTGCCTCTGTGGAGCAGATAGTGAATAAAACCTGTGAGAACCTCATTCAAGTATAACATAGCACTAAACCTTTTAACTCTGAAGTTATTTAACTCCAAGACTGATCTTTACAGTTGAGCCACTCTTGATAGAGGAAGCTGAATAAGCTCAGAATCCTACACATTGTACTATTGTAGCAAGAAAACCTAAAAATTATGCCAACAAAGGCTGAAATATATGCCATTTGTTTCATATGTCCACAAGCATTCTGAAAATATGAGCAGTACACCTCTAAGTGAAATAACATAATTTTCCTTTTCTTACCAGGCTTGGATTTCTGCTTTGTGGTCTGCCCGTGACTGGCAAACATTGCTGTGGAGCCCGGTATAATGGTCCTTTCCTCTAAATCAGACTCTGGGATTGTAGTGCAGCCACCTAGTTGAAAATGGAAGACACTTAAAGTGGTGTTTAGGCAACAAAACAAACTCACTGGGGCATAATTGAGGAAAAGAGGCAATAAATTAGCTGACAGGAGCATATAAAACTAAAGTAGTCTTTACTTTCACTTCAAGGAAACATTTGCTAAAGAAAACTATTTCCATTGTTTAGAAGGTTGATTATGCTTTAATGAATTCTCTCTACTACTTACGTCATCTTGAAAAAGAGTTTGAATTAACTTAGACCACAGAATATGCAAAACATGTTCCACATAAAACATGGAAAATAATGTGATTTGTGTTAAAGATCAGATTACTGGGAGCTATTTTTGTAATAAAGTAATTATGTGTGAATGAAATAACTTTACAAAATCAACAAACCTTATGAAAATTGTTAGCATGCCACAAAGAATGACATACTGATTTTTTTGGATGGGCCATTAAATACAGTATTTCTATTAAAGATACAAAAAACACAGGGACACTTTCAGTGTCCAGCAACATGCCTTACTCAAGCGGTTATAGGATGTATGGTATAATAACTTCTTTGTATGTTTCAACATTGCTTTACAAGTCGTTCATTAGGCAACACACAGTTTTTTTCTTCAAATATGTTTCAATGCCTATGTTTAAAATATGAAGAGATATATAATTTAGTAGTAATAGTAGTAGTAGTATCAGCTGTAGTGACTTGCAGTGGAATAGGCTGATGTAAATTTATTTCAGAACAGCTGTGGTCAGGACACTGGAGGATGTGTCACTATTCCACAGCAAAAAGATGGCCTCACAGTGAGTGCATTGCCAACAATACAGTACGCAGCTGAGCTGCATCTTTTTCTCACAGCCCTCCCAGGAACACCACTAGCAAGCAAACAAATCCACGTACTCATCTAATGTGCTCTGAAAGCACATGTTTATAAGCAGCACATCGACTCCCAGTGGTGTGCAAAGACTTTTTACCTTCATGTAAGAGTCGCTCTATTTTGAAAAGACATGTTCTACTCCAGGCCCTGTAAAAAGAGCACCAAATTTGCAGAATGCAGGCTATCCTCCCTTTCCTAAACTAAATGAGTAAATTAATTAAAAATAAGGTTGCACTCCTAAGTAGAAGAGTTGCACTTTCCCTGGCGATTTCAGAGCCCTGGCAAACCAATGCACCATGTGTTGCAGAAATGTAATGCCCTGACTAGCCAGGGTAAAGCACAGCAGCTCCAGTCAATCCTGTGAAAACACATAATCCTACCAGATGAAGAACTAATACAGCATCTTTTGCTCCTAAGAAAGAGTAAAGACACAAGCTGCTTTATCCAAATACACCCTGAGAGAAAGTTTAAGGTGCATCACAGGATTTATGTTTGATTTGCAGCAAGCAAATCTTGACAGTAAGAAAGAAAGGTTAGGAGTAAATGTGTCAGTGTGCAGACTTGCAACCCGTGACAGCTTCAAATGTTTAGGATACCTGCTATGAAAATAGAAGAAAAAACTGTAAATTAGAAAAGTCTCTTCATGTTAAAATACTGTAACAATGGGGTCATGTCCGACATTGCATTAAATATAAACGTACCAACAGCCTAAATGAAAATAAATATCTGTAAACGAATACTTCTGTTGTCATTTGAAAATTGTGACTAAAATGTGAACTAAGAGATTTGAAAATAGAAATGAGTGCTTTAAAAGTCGATTTTGATTTTTTTCATTCTTATTGTTCAGATAAAATCTACACTCTTAAACACTAGCCTGTAAATGCAGGATACAAAATTAAGGTTTCTTGTCCCAAAGAACTATTAAGAATGATATCATACATTTTAGTATTATAATATTTTGTAACACCATGAGCAAAAACTCACCAAGTCAATTAGGATCTATTGAATTTCTACATGGAAATAGAGAACTCTTCTAACATTCATTCTAAAACCCAAAATTCAGTAACTTACACAGCCTTGAGGACTGAGGGCCTCTGGTGCCAAAATATTTCATTAGTTTGCAATGCTGACAGTAACTAAATAAGAGTTGGAAAAGGTCTATTTGCATTAGCTACGACACACTACTTGTTAAAAGGAAGCAGGATGTCATGATTTTGATTTTAACGTGAGAGGTTAATTGAGATTTACTTGTCATGATACCATCAGAAGTTATTTCAATTAAAACAAAAATTAACTTCTTCCATATATTTATTTTACTGAGAATACTGACAACTGAAATGTTACCAGTGACATACTATTTTACGTCAAAAGAAAACTTAAACAGAACACACAGAGCAGTATTATCAGCATCAATACTATGAGTAGTAATTACAAGTTACTTCAACCAGGATGCCAATAATGGTTGCTTTCCTATGAATTATTTTTTAAATGCTCTTGCTTCATAAAGGCATCCCATGTGCTAAAAGCACCGTTCTCAGTGGAGTGGGATTTCACTAGGATTTTTGTGACAATAATTACTTAAATAAGTGATCAAATAAGAAATCAATATAATAGTTGTACTTCCACCTTTTTTTGAGAAAATGAGGCTTACAGGATCATTTCTACCTTGCTCTTTTAATACCAGTACTACCTTCTAAAGGAAGGAGCTACTCAAATTTGTTTAAATGTCCCTTAACTTGTTCAGATGCATAGTGCTGGGTAGTATGACTGGACCCTCATACACACATAGCCTGCCTCAACATTAGTGGTACCCACTTCTTCCAAAGAAACGAACAAGAAATTTTCTGTGCCAATCAGAACAGGTACCCATCCTCAAGATAACAATGGATACCCTAGATAACATGCTATGATTTCCTACAGGAAGGAAGGTGTGGAGACCACGCTGAGACTATTGTCACACTGAAAGAAGGGAAACATTCAAAGAAAATTTCAAACTTTCACTAGACTGAAAAAGAAACTGGATAAGGCACAAATATACACTACTGAGTATAATATTTGAACCATGGTAGACCAGGATTTTGTGATTCAAAAACATTTTACAACTCAGGACAGCTATATGGAAAAAAATTAAAAAAAAATACTTTTTCTGCTCTGACTACAAGCTTTTCATTTCATACTTCAAAAGACCAACTCATGGTCTGTATTCTGACTTCTCTGATCGGAACACTTTTAAATTACAAGAACTCTGATTTTTTTTATATCCCTAAATATCTTTCAATAAGTATTCACTGAATGTCTATTTTAGCAACTATTTTCAGTTTTTATGCACATTGAATCCTAAAAGAAATCACAGCAACAAAATCATTTACATTCATTCACAATTAACTGAATAGTACAGATCTGAAAAGTGAAATATTAAAGGAAAAAAGGGGAAAGGATGAGGAATAGTAGTACATAAATCTACACGCTGGAAATGATCCAAGCTGAGAAGTCCT
The DNA here is from genome assembly GCF_001522545.3 of Parus major. Taxonomy (NCBI): domain Eukaryota; kingdom Metazoa; phylum Chordata; class Aves; order Passeriformes; family Paridae; genus Parus; species Parus major. The sequence goes on along the minus strand of NC_031769.1, from coordinate 45,601,734 downwards.
CCAGATGTCAGTCTGTAAACAGTGCTTCATAAAGTGAATTTCCCCATTAATTGTTGGCAGGAATAACATCTAGAATATGTTATTACATCTGACCCACTCTTTTCCCCTTTTCTGTGTAGCTAAATTTTTGTCTGGCATCACAGATCTTTTATCAGTTGTGATAAATCCAAGAAAGTAAGCTTTTGTCAACAAAACTGCTTGATAGGGTACAACATGCAAAAAATTACACTCAAGCTAATTGTGAACTTTGTTCACCAAAGGAAATGAGACTTCTCTTGCTTATTTTCACTACATCTGTTTTTGTAAAACTTTTGGTTCTTAAGTTGGAAAAAGATACCCACACCCAAAGGAAACATAAACATATAACACATATTGAACAAAAATTAAGTACTGACAGTTTTCTTACAGGTTCCTATCACCATGTTTTTATGCATTTTAATATGGTTTTAAAAGTTGAAAAACAGGAAAACAAAAGTGGCATACATCAGAAAAAATGAAAAGTCACTTTGAGGTAAGGAGTATTTGAGAGTCCTTTTTCTCTTCCACTCAATCACAACCTAAACTATGCATAAAGTTTCCATTTTCCTCTGAAATTAACTATTACAAGAGTCCACAGAAAGAAGAAAAACAGCTTCCTGAGCAGTCTTTGGCAGCAAGATAGTCAAAATGTGAGCAGGAAGGTCTGTAAATAGCAGGTTTTGCATCCATATGTATACCATTATAAAATGGAGATAATCTAAAGAGTAAAATTATTTCATAGACATTCCCAAAAGCTATACCCAAAACCATGTTCACTTGGGTTTTCTGTTCTGTTGACAATTTTAGGAAAGTGTACACCAAAAATGCAGTCTAATGCTTTAGAAGTTATTTTCTCTAAAAGTGTTTATCAATTACTTGTACTGATTCTGTTAGCTACATTTATTCAAGTCCTGTAAATTTTATTAGGATCTTCCCAGCAAAAAGTAGCCTTCCTGCTGAAATAAACACTGCATGCAGGTTCTGAAGATAAGTACTGCTATTGCTGCTGTTTAAATGGAAGAGAAAACAACACAATCTATAAAAGAAAACAATACATATTTGAGTGTACTATGAGATCCATGGAACATTTATTCACATACCATCCCTGGATTAGAGGCTATCATTTGAATAGACACAGTCCAGGAGTGCAAAATAAATTTCCATTGCAGAGTTTGAGGAGAAAGAGGGAGAAGACTTGTGAGGAAGGGGAAAAGTGAGGGAGAGAAACAGGGAGGGAGAAAGAGGGGGTGAGGGGAAAGGAAGGCAGGGAGTGGGGTGAGGAAGGCAGAGAAAAGGTGAGTTTGCTTGTTTATTTTTTCCTCCTAAATGGTTGTCTGGTAACATATACCGTTACAATTCACAATAGCAAACAGTCCAGGTTTAGTTTGGATATTCACTTACAGAATGTAGAGTCACTAAATAATCGGTCATAGATTTCAGAACATATCACTTAAGTCTAACAGTGGCTGCAATCCTGCAGCCACACAATTCCATTGTTTTCTGTCTGCCTTGACACAACCAAATTCGACAAAATAATGGAAAGTATTTCTGTATTACATTCCAGTAGAATAGTAAATTAGGGGAAAAGATTATACTAACAGAGAATGTAGTACAAGGTCATAGAAAATCACCAAAACATATTTTCAATGGAAGCACAGAGAGACATACCAGACTGTTGTTCTGATTTACACATATTTTACTGAAATGATTCTTAACAAAACTTCCAGTTCTTAAATTCCATAGCTTTTTTTCCTTTAATGTGTTGTCACTATTTGCACGGAGAGCTAAGCAAAGATAATTCACACCAATTGTGTGGCTTCTGTTTGAGCTTGTAGCCCATTCAAATATTTTGAACATGCCTGAGTTCATAAAACCTTGACTTACAAAGTTCAGGGTACTTTGGCAGCAGAACCTCTTTATGGGAGCAACTGTGGTGTTTAAACTGTCAAATAGTCTTGGCCATTCTTCCAGGATGAGGTTCAGTGCATGTGGTATGCAAGTCATACGAATGGCATTGGGAAACACATTGCTAAGAGCAGATCCAACAGCTGTTTTCATTAAAGACACATTATTGGACATTCGGCCAAGAACACAAGATCAACATTCAGTAGTACCCTTTCTAACACAGGACTGAGAATGCAGAAACAGTGAACTGTATAAATGCCACCCAATATCTTCCAAAAGCACTTGTTTCACACTGTGAACAAAGGATGAACGATGACAGTTGCTCATCGGCCACAAAAGTAAACTGTCCCATCCAACCACCTATTCATTTGATGAACACAGACTGGCTGAAAAAACGTGCTTTGTGTCCTGATATGTGCTGGGAGAGGCAACTTACTGCATTTTCCAGAGCTTGGAGGATTTCCATCTGCTTTAGCATAACAGAAAAGAAAAATCAGCTTATAAAGGAATTTTTCAAGGCAAATATCAATACCTGACAAACAACAATCACAAAAATCACTATTTTTTCAGAGTACACTGCCTCACAAAACACCTGGTGGTTTTTGTTGACCTGGTCTCACATTCTCTTCCCCATATTCAGTATATCACTAAGTATACCTTTTGTTTATCATAACTTAGACATGGTTTTCTTTCAAAATGCTCAAATACAGCAGTAGCAGAAGTCACAGAATATACTGTCATCAATCTATTCTCAGGACAACACTGTCCATTCAGTAACAAACTAATTTCATGCTTCCCTTCTGGGGAGCAAGAAGAATATGCAAGGCTTTTGTTTTGGTTTATACAGATAAACTCATTTTGTGTGCATAAATATACATATATATGTATTTGGATATATGCACATATGAAATATATAAATAACTTTACACAAAATATATTTTTTTAGCAAGACTTTTTAATTTGTAGAGCCTGCATTGCATTGTTTTGGTAATATACAGTTGTATAGGAGGCTACTAGACCTTTAGACTTCTATACTAATTTATATGAAAAACTTCATCGAAAAGGTAATGCTCCTTTTGATAAACACTCTCCTGATAATTCTTTCTAAAAGCGTATTTAAATTAATTGGCAATGTCTTAGTTCTGGTTCTATCTGGCAATGTCTAGTTCTGGTTTCTATCTGCCAATACAATAGAGAGCATCTCAAAGACAGTGTTTGGAGCAGATGGGATCTCTGGAGCATGCTTGTCAAAAAAACTTTCACAATATTGTTTTTATGTAGTCTCTAACAGTTCTTCAGCATACAGTGAAAGTAAACAGACTAAAACTGACTTTTATAGTCTCAATAACAAACCTTTCTGGTATCCATTAATCCAAAAAATTTAGAGCAAAATTTAGAACTCCTATACACATTTAAAACACTTGTATTTGCTAGAGCACATACATGAAACTTTCTTCCAGTTGAAGACTCAGTTATGAAGACACACATACAGACACTATATATTTGTATGTATGTGCATACACATGCAAATTTTGGACCTACTAGTGAAGGAAGAGCAAGCCCTAATCCCCTGCACCCAGAAGCTGAAGAGACTGTAAAATGTTTGTGGCCTGGTTCGCAGTACTGTAAACCATGAGTTACAGAACTGTCCCATCACACAACCATAGTGCAAAGACTGTCAGAGTGAGCAGTCTTTGACTAATTCAGGGGAAAAACTATTTATCTTCAGGGAGTTTGCACTAAGTACAGGACTAAGCAAAACACTTAACAGGAGGAAGCTAAAAAATGTAGGTTAGTGAAAATGGGATTTTTATCTTAGCTGTGAACAAAAAATAAAAGACAATGCAATTTGCTGCATGAGGCCTTGTTATGCTGGGGATTTTGGATGTTTGATAAAACAGTAGGAAGACAGAAACAGTTGATGAGGAACCTATGCCTAATCCAGATGACAAACTGAATGAAATCAAAGAAAAAGCTATTGGGATGTATGCTAATGCATGATTCTGGGCCAGAAAATAGAGGAACAAAACATCAGATGTAATCTCAGATATGCTGTGGATAACAGAAGACAGTGGACTAGTAACTGGGATTAAAATGTAGGCACTGAAGAATGCATGTTGCTCATAAAAACAAAATTAAATTGGTAGAGTAATACTTACTAGCACTATTGTGATGGGCTATTGAAAGAGCCCATCTGGTCACTTTGGAAAACTACTGTAAAGTAGTTTAGTACACAAAAAGTCAAATTTTAGCAACAAAACAGAAATATCTTATTTGAATTGCAGTTGCTTTAATATTATGAGTGAGAAATGATGGTATTATGAAAATGAAAGAAGATACGAAACCCCCAGAAATAATCACAGGCTGACAGAAGGAAAAGGTCCCAGTGTGAGGACTAGTAAAATTTTGAAATCCACCTCAAAACATTTAATGTAAGGAACAAGAAAGGAGTAACACTATTGAACAAGACACTAGCAAGACATCTGGAACACTGAGCTCAATTCCTGTTACCATGTTCATGACAGGTTAAATAAACCTGGAAAACTTATGCTGAAGATTACCAAGATGATATAGGAACCACATACCTTATTTACACTTGAACAGATGACCAGTCTTGCTGAGTTAAGACCACTAAAAACGGAGCAGACTGATCTTTATCAATAATGCAATTAGGCCAGAAACCCTTAGTGTCTGGCAAAATAGAAGACACTATTAGAACAAGGAAGAATTGTTCACAAATTAATTTTTACTAGAATTTAGATTTCTGACTACCAAGAGAGCAAGGACATTGAATAACCCCAGAACAAAAACCATGGAGGTAAATTACTTTATTCAAACACAGAGATGGAGTTTCTGAACAAGGGGTTTCTTTTCTTCCTTCCCTTCCATCAACTCCAAATAGAAAATAAATGGAATGAGGTCAAAACAGATACAGATTTATCTATTAGCATTCTGAAATTATCCAATTACCTTTTATCTAATTGTGAATAGGTATCCAATTCCTAGAACATAAATAAATTACTATTCTCTATTTATCTATTTATTTATCTATCTAGTGATGAAATAAACATGGATAAAAGCACCCTCTTTTAATGTTGTTGAAATAAACCAACATCTCTCCGGTGGATTTATTAGACAAACTACATATAGATCCTTTTGGCACTAAGACTTTAGAAAATCAAAGCATTCATAAGGAAAAAATAGAATTCTCATTTTTAATAACATTGAAGTTCCCTTCCACAATTGAAAAGCAACCTTTGCTGAAAATTCTTGCTTCTCTGTACATTATATCAAAGGTAACATAGTTTTCATGTACTGGAAATTTCTACTTTCTCAGCTGTACCTAAATATTAGATTTGTCCATAGTATGTAGAACATAATGTATGTAAATAACATGGTATTGTTTAGTCATTAAAATGTTTTAACAGAATTGTCAACTATGACTTTTATTCATTCATTGGGAGCTAAGAATCAATCTAATTATATTAACCTATCTTTGCTCCAACACTGCCAAAGGAAACATATATTACTTATATTTACTTTATTTTCACTAGCATTTAATACTTTATTCACTGTATACTCCACTGACCAAATAAATACAAGTACTATCTTTTGTTAGCTCAACCTTCTACAGCATGAAAATCTTTGGGATTGACTTTAAAAGAAATCAAGTAAAGGCAACTTTGGCTCCACTAAGTATCATAATACCATTCAATTAATTTAGTTTATTTGGAGGAAATGAGCACAAAACTGTATATAATAGTTTAAAATTACATCTTATCCTATAGACAGAACTTTTTCCTTTGTTTACAGAACTTCCTATTCAGAAAATTTTACTCTACAAACTGCACTAGTAGCACACCTATACCTGTGTAAATCACGTAATTTTACTGAAGGCTCTACCATTCAAATGTTATGAAAATGATACAACTGAGGGATAAACAATTTTGCATATAAAAACATTTTGTGTCATGTCTCCTGCAAACATTTTAAGAGGTAGCCAGGAGATTTATGTGCTTCACATGATTAACCTTAAATAGAAACAACTTTACAAAATTGCAAAGTATCTTGTGATCAAACAAGTTATCTGAAGATGTGAAAAATCATGCTTCCAAAAATCTCCAATAATTGGGGGAAATCCTGATACTGAACTTTTCAGAGAGGGAGAAGAGATTCAATTTGACTGTCATGAAATGAATTACATCCACTAAAATTAAATGAATAGTTATGGAGAACTCTGCTCAAATTCAGGTGGTTTTTCTGTTTTGATTGGGGGTTTTGTTTTTATTTTTGTTGTTTTGGGGGGGTTTTGTGGGGTTCTGGGTTTTTTTGTTTGGTTGGGTTTTTTTAAAAGCAAGGTATGCTTTTACAATAAAAATGCTATGTCTGAAATAAAGTGGCTTTTTATATGAGAAAGCACAGGATTAACTGTTCTGTTTCATTTTATTTAAAAGCTGACATTGCTACTACTGTCTAAGATAATAAATAAATTAAGTGACAGAGCAAGTGATGTTCTCAGTCTGCTACTTTTATGCCTTATGCTTATTTAATTCTCTAGTTTTTAAAGATCATCTTGTAGTTTGACCAGGACAAGGGCCTACACATTTTTAAAACACATTATATTTCTAAATGTGATTGGATACCCTGAAATCTGCTAAAGTACAAAGTGAAGACTGTATGCAAAGAGAAGCCCCTACTTCCCCTCCAAATCACATTTTTCTTTGTTTTTACATCAGTACATGCTAGAGAAAGTCTCTTTCAACTTAAATATACATTTTGTAATCCTTATTTTAAATAAAACATAATTTAGAAATGTCTACCTCCTCTTCAAGGAAAGCAAACAAAGCAAGATAAACACTAAATTATGAAATATACTATTCCAAATACAACTAAAAGTATTGGACAAATAACACAAAATTGGAAAGATCTTGTGGCTTGCTTTGCCCAATCACACTTATGAAGAAAAAAAGAGAGGAAACAAGTTTAGAGGTCCTGCCAGGAGCCTGCTCCAAGCCAGGCTCTCCATGGGGTCCCAGGCCCCTTTGGGCACATCCACATCCCAGTGGATAATCTGCTCCACCATCTGCTTTCATAGGCTGCAGGGGGACACTGCCTCGCCATGGTGTTCACCACAGGCTGCAGGGGAATCTCTGCTCCTCTACCTGGAGTACCAACACCACCTCCTTCTCCACTCACCTTGGCATCTGCAGAGCTGTTTTTCTCACACACTCTCATTCCTCTCTCCAGCTGCAGTTTAACAGACTTTTTCCCCCCTTCCTAAATACACTGTCCCAGAGGTGCTGCCACCATCCATGATGGGCTGGGTCTTGGCCAGCATTGGGTCAACCCTGGAGCTGGCTGGCATTGACCCTGTTGGACATGGGGAAAGCTTCTGGCATCCTCTCAGAGAAGCCACCCCTGCAGCCCTCTGCTATTAAAACCCAGTCAAGCAATACTCAATATACCCTCTTACAGAACTAGACCAAAAGAACATAATAGTATCCCTTTTTCTAGGATATAAACACCACTTGGTCTGGAAAGTCAAATATTATTTTAAATTGTTTTTTATTGTTTAAAGCCATTCTTAAACAAAGCTAGGATGATTCTGCAAACTTTGATATGTTTTAAATTATTTGGTGGACTTTATGAAGCTACTAACATTAGATTAAACTAACACCATGCCCTGCTGCTTCTCCTATGCTTCAGCAGTGTAACTTCTCCTTTACTGGTTCTTTTTACACTCCACCTGTTCTTTCCTTAAACTATCTTGCACTACACTGACTTACTAGCTATATTTTCTCTACTTGCACATTAATTGAAAAAAACTAACTAGTCCAAATACCTGTATCTGAGTGGCAAACCAAAGACCACCAAAAAATATGGCATCCAAAGATCATCACTGTAGCTTGTTGACTTCACACCCAAAATATGTGATAACTTCTTTTGGCAGTTCATTAACAGCATGAGCAATTTCTTAGAGCCCATAATTGTGGGATCTCTAAAGTTATTAAAAATATTTTAGAGTCAAATTTACTCCAAACACTATTATCAAATATTGTCCTTTTCATGTCATTAGACGGAAGAAGTATTCAATATGAAAAAAAACAATTATATCATTTTGACTGGTGGGTTGGGTGTTTTCTGGACTTAACATCAACTTCTATTCCAACAGTACCAAAATTCCTCCAGACCTTGCTAAGATCTGAACTCCTTCATTAAAAATAGTAACCCCATGAGGGACAATTTCTATGAAAAATGAAACCCATCAAAATCCCCACAAACCACCACCAAAAAAAAAATCCCACTACGTAAACATCATGCTTCTTAGTTTCCTTCCATTAAAAGTCTGTGTTCATATAAAGATTTGTTGTATAGCCAAGCTTACTGTGGCATTATGACTCTCTTCAAGTAATCTTCTCTCAAGATTACTGAAACAGGCTGGGTTGTCTTAGCTCCCCTCCATAAAATATGCTTAATGACCTCAAACACAAAATAAACAAAGGCCAAGAGTACATTTCATTGGTAAAAGAAGTGTTCTCTACCTCTTTGCTTTAATTTGGTCATGTCTACAACACCAAGTGAAGCAGAGCAATGTTAGCCTGTGTTGAGTGTAAGACTTCACACTGAAGATTCAATGTCCCCTCTGAATATGTTTAAAACACATTTTAACCGTGTTCATTTCTGAAACTTCAAGTTTTGATCATGGTTTTATATTCAACAAGCAGTTGAATATAAAATTCAACTACAAGCCAATGGACTTTCTTCCTCATTGAAAATTTTTGAAATCAGACCAGTATATAGAATGTAACACATCCCTCAACTTTCTGAGTATATGACAATAAATTAGAGGTTTTCAAAGCCTTGAGAAAGACTATACTAATTAATTTTAACACCACATCATTTACATTAAAATTACTTTGTTCATAAATAGAAAAAGATATGTCTTAGAAACGCTAAAAAGGAAACTCCACTGGCTAAATATAGATTTTCCCTTTCCAAATGATCCAGAACTCAAAGAGAAATTGGAAAAGACATTGTCTAGGTAATGATTTACCTAAATAGAGTTACTGAAATCCAGCTCCATTTTCCATTATGTAGTCAAATAGCCTGAAGGTACAGTATATGCAGCTGGCACCAGTCTTAATGCTTTTTTATTGATCTGCCCATGGCTTAAGTGCACACATACAATATGGATTGTTAAACAATTCTTGTTATCTATCACTGATTATGGAAATACATTACATCTTGCAGCAGCATCTGTATTTTCTCTAACACAAAATGCTACTTAAAGCAAACTGTCCATTTTATTCTATGAACTCTCTAACACTTGTGGGGGCTTTTGTGTACCAGCTAAATGGTTGAATTTGTTAAGTACCAATTACACAAAAAGCCCTCTCTGTTACAGCCTGTTGTATAATTGATAACATATCATTAGATTCTTCATATTTGATTTACAACAAATGCAACGTATAATTATAAATGAAAGTAATAAGTACTTTCAGATTCTTTCTATTTCTTCTCTTCCCCAGTTGATCCTTACCATCTTCTCCTTTGAAGATTTCAACAAATTTGTAGGATTTACTCAAGACAGTCTTTGCAAAGGGTTTGGGACAGTTATTAATGCTGCATGCTGAGTGTTTCCTATTTGGTAGGAATAGGAATTCAGTCAGAATTAATAGAAATAAAGCAATGCAATTTTCATATTTTTTTAAAACTTTTCTCTCTGTACTTGTCACAGAGAATAGCACTGCCATCATAGCATCAAAGTTACAAGGAAAAATGAGGTTTCTGCAGTCCTCAAGGTTTATTAACAGAATTTAATAGTTGCGTTTTCCTTTCTACTAACATCAAACCTGTACTAAGATAAAAAACACTTTCTGTACCTTCATTTTGTCCAAACACTGCAAAAAGGCCCACCTGATGTGAATTCAGTCTCTGAAGGTACTTTTAAAAGAAGTCTACTTCAGGGTTCACTCTCATGCATTCTGCTAAGTCAGGTTATCAACCACTACATGGATGTTAGCAGAACAGTAACAGAGAACTGTCAAGTAAACAGGAGAAATCCTGCCTAAATTAATTCAATGGCAAAACTCCCAGTGACTTCAATAGGGCCAGAATTTCGTCCTTATCTTGTTGATCAAACAATTATTTCACTGTTCAGAAGGACCAGACTGCTGCACCTGCCAAGAATTTCTTAAAGCAGCCTACCATGGTGAGTCTTAATTGTATATACCTCTATAACTATTCCTATTTCTTTCTACTAAGGTAAATTCTTCAACTGACAAAAATATAACATGATAAACAGCAACCTAAACAAAGATCTTTCCTTCATATTAGCAAACGTGCCAGACATAACAAAGCTCTCCTTAGCATAACTTTACAGCAGGTCTGCAAATGAATTATTATTACTCCCTTAACACATATTTCCAACCACTGATTGTCATGCCTGCTGAAGTTGCATACCTGCATTATGATTGATAATAAGATAAGAATATCTTATTATAAATATAATTATAAATAAGAATGATTGGACACAACAAAGTGTTTTCTTGGTTTGGGGAAGTTGGGTTATAAAAAAAGCTTCCTATTTTACAGTGAATCACAAAGTACACACGGGAAGGAATATATTCTACATAACATGGACCCAAATTCAGAGTAGATTAACTGTGAGTAGTATAACTCAACACTTCTATTTCTTCACAGGTTTTACAATATACACTGTAACTACACTAACCAAAATGATGTCATGTATATGCGATTCAATAGCCAGAGAGAATCAACGTATCCACATGAGAATCAATTTCACACTAAGCTAGAAGAAAACTGATTTTAGTGTGCTGCAAAAATAACCAAAACCAAGACTCTTTTTTACATAGACACCAGTATTTTTTATTTGGAAATATTTGAGAAATCTGTTGTAAAATTGTACAACAAGCATTTTTCCCTTGATATCTAATTAAGTGAAGTAACCAAACACAACTACTTCATTTTTTCTCCTCAGACTGGGAAATTATTGCAAAGTATTAATTCTGCCAATACAGTTCCTTTGTAGGGAAACATGGCAGTTGTTTACTGCCAAAGGCATCAGAAGAACTTGTCTTACTTTCAGAAGGACTTTTAATCACAAGAGCATAAGAAAATCCTGTCTGTAACACGTAATATGACCTTTGCTAAATCTTAACATCTTTAACTACTTCATCATATCTGGCTGGAGTGTATTTTACATTACTCCACAGAATCTCCTCCATCTCAACAGCTTTCTGGTAAAATGTAACCAGACTCAGGATTTCTAACATAATTTATTGCACTAACTTTAATCTCCTGTGTAACTCCTGTCACATTGTTCCATGCTTTATTAACAACCTGATTAAAATTATAATGTCAGTTCATAACTTCATTTAAGCATCTCTGAACAGCAACTTAATACCCCTAATGACTACTGTGGTTACAAGAAAGCTGCTCCATTTTAGTGAAAATAAAACCCAACTAATTCATATCTATTGAAATAGATTTTAAGATTGGAAAGTCTGATCACTCAGAGATTTTATCCTGAAATGTCCTCCACAAATTCCTATATGTAATTCAAGCATCCATTTATTTTTAAAATGGTTTCAAGAATGTCACCAGCTATTTTTTTTTTAATTTTAAAAATCTTCAGTTTTGACTGAAAAGTTTGCTTGAAAAAAGTGCTAGGAGAAACACATGCTTATCAATACTCTGATACAGTTTTAAGATAATTATCAAAGATTTCTCAGTGCAGCTGTAAAATTTAATATAGTTCAGCACCACATAACTTACATTAAAAAGGTTTTCCATAATATTTATTACCTCTAGTTGCACTATTTCTGTTCACCCATTCATTTGAATTGAGGCATCCTTCATCATCCATATACATCCAAAGATCTCTTTGATCTCTAATGGTAAATTTAAAGGCTGAGTAAATGTTCTTTGAAACACAGTGTGGCACAGCTGTTTATTGTTACATAGAAGACAGTAAGTCATTAAAATTGAAACTCAATTAAAATAGTGGAACATCCCCCTAATCATTTCCCAACTTTGAAGTAATACCCTTTTTGGTGATATCTCTAATTTACAGTTAACTAGTTTTCTTAAAGTGGAATAAGTCAAGCTTTGGTTAGGGTCAGAATTAATAAAGTACATCTTTCATCAAAAGACAGAGAGCTAGTGGTAATGCACCCTGCTGTGGTATTTGCACTTATAACATGCAGCAAATACCCACCAGATATGCAGCCTACCATGATAATCACATGAAACTCATCAAGTCTGCAGTTTTTACCAGTTTGCTGAACGTTTTTACAAACCTAAAAAAAGTACTCAGCATTACATAGCTAACTACACATTCCTTTTTTATTAGTTTCTTAGCAATATTCTAATTAGTAGAGGGTGAGTTAAATCTTCACCTCAAAGTGTAGCTGAATCAAAACAAAACCTTAAGGATTATAGTTTACGAACTCTTTGCTTTTGCATGCCCTGTTATCATCAGTCTTTGTGTTTCACCCAGGACACAATTAGAAAAAAAAGAATTATTTTTAAAAAAAATTTAAATCTGCCAGAGTCATGAAGCACTTCATATGTTTGATTTGATGACATTTTCCAGCTCAGATACCAAATCAAAGTTTTAGGGATGGGCAAGTCTGAATAAACACAGGGTCAAGGGAAGCATGAATTTATGGACCTTCACTTACCATGTGAACATTAGCTGAAGGACCGATACCAGGCTTATGAGTAGACTTAACAGCTGACTGCTCACAAAAAAGTGGAACAGTCAAAAACATGCTCTCATTCTTTAAGAATCCAGGGGAAAAAAAAGTCTGCAAGTTTAATACTGATGAAACACAGAATTGTAACAATGTCAGGCATTCAGATTCAGGAAGATGTTGCCTTTTCTCTCCCTAAGAAAAATCCATCAAGGCCATAGAGGCACAATTCACAACATAGCTACTTAGGAACATTACTGCAGCCAGATCTGCATCCAATCTATGCTAGAGGTGATCACTCAAAAAGACAAAAAATAAAAGGGAAATTGAGAGAGATTCTACACCTCACTGACTGTCATCCACAACCCAAGATGCTACCTTAAAATAGCACTATTTTAATCTTAGGCTGATATGCAAGGGTATGAGTGATGCTTGCCGAGGCACTGGCTGTGTCTCATGCTCTCTAAAACCCAGCATGTCCAATCACATCTACCTCCCTCCCTGGCTCTCTGAAACTCATAACCCAAGAATATTTAGCTAAAGTTAGGTTAAAATTGCAGTTTAAAGCTTTGTTATCATATAGTTATGCATTTTAAAAATCTTCTAGTACAGAGTTTGTCATGCTTAGACTAAGACTCAAGGCAATTTCAGCTTCAAATGTTAAAGCCACTCTTTCACCTAAAGTTAAAAGACCTTTAAAACCACTTTTTTTTTTGTTGTTTCAAAAAAGCACTGGGAACTTTCCTGTATGCAACTCAAAACCAGCTGTACTTTGCAAGTAAAAACTTTCCAAGTGCCTGGCTCTCTGCAGATTTTTGGCAAATCTGTTTGAAAAATTGAAAAGTGAGGGTCTGAGCCAAAGCTTACTGAAGTCTATGGAAAAACTCCCACAGATTTCATCAGGATTTGGATTAGGCTCTGAAAAAGTCTGAAGTAATTGAAAAATCAGTTCTGCATGTACAAAATATGAAATTTTCACTAGGTTTAGATTTATTGGACTCCTTTATGGTAATGTGGAAGAGCAAATACACTGTAAATGGTGTTAGTGATGTACATATAGTTTTACACTCTTAATTCACTACAGAGTTCCATAGACTTGTACATGTTACTTATAGCGCCTACATAATAGAAATTATGAAATCAATCCTACATATACAAACACCTTCATTTTAAAAAGACCTGAATATTAAGAAAAAAATAACATTAATACTTTTATTGTTCAAGTGTGCTTTTAATTATTTTTTTTTACTGAAGACCAAACATTCACTTTATTTTTTTTAACTGAAGACTAAACAGACCTTCAAAATCTGTAAGACCAATTCAGTGATAAAAAAAATAATTATGTAAACAACTATCTCATTCTGGCCACACTTGCTTAGGACAGTTTATAATAATGTAACACTAGCAAATTCAGCTAAGGTGCACTGAATTTATGGCAGCATAAGAGAATCAGGTTTACTCAACCTAAATGTGCCAGAAAACCAAGAAGAATAGCAAATGCCAAGTAAATGGATTGTGGTACCTAAAAAAATAGCTACATATCCTGATGTGTAAACAGTTGTGTCTCTACCAACTGAAGGATGCTGCTCCCAGTCAGAAGAAACTGAGTAATTCATTATATTTGACATATCTTCTTCATCTGTATTATCTCTCTGCTTATAACTATTTGTGGATGGATAATTTGCCATGGGTGAACTTAAGAAAGGTAGACAATCCCTGTAATTTCTTGGTGGTCTTGTCCAGATAAGGATTGGAAAAGTAATGTCATGCAAACTGCAGAGCTAATTATGGTTTTCAAATGCCTACAGCTCATGCACAAATACCAGTGCACTTCATCATATAAGCTGTTCTCATAGGCTGTTCTTCAAATATCACAGGAAAAAAAAGCTTAGAGGAACCAAGAAACCTGGTAAATGGAAATCCAAAGATTAACTAAACATGAAAGACTGAATCTTTGTTAATATCATACATTAAATAAAATAATTATACTATATTATTAAAGTTTGGCTTTATTTTTTTTAAATTGCATCATTTTTGCAGTCTCTTAAAATAACTATTCAGGTTTTAGCATTACTTTTTTTACCTGCTACTATTGAGTCTTCTCAAATGGAAGGTCAGAGACTGTACAGTTTCTCCATTAGCGATACTTTTTCCATAGTTTTGAACAATTACCTTATTAATACAGATTTTAGAAATTTATTATTGCTTGTGGTCTCTAAATGTTTCAAACAACATAGAAAATAAAGTCCATTGACAAACAGGATCATTAGGGGAAATTTTTTCATCTGACAATTATTTTCACCAAAAGCTTACCTCAACATTATGAATCATTTGTGACCACTTGTACCTAAGTAGGACATATTAAAATTTAATGGATTCCAATGCAAAGAGCCAGCAACAGAATCGTGCACACCAAGGCACTAATGTGTTGATCCGAACTGTACTTAGCTGAGGCAAGTTGGAATTGCAATGCTGCCAACTAAATTTCATAGTACCACAAATGAATGAATCCCAAATCTCAAGAGGGATTTCTTTTTTATTCATTATGCATGACATTTTCCTCTTTAAATTATTCATTTTTTAAAAAATGTTATTGCTTTAGCCTTCTTAACCTTTGTACTCCTTTCCCCTGTGGTTTTTGCCAGCTGTAATATCAATTGAGGAGGGGAGATGTTCTAAACAACATACTAAAAAACTTTTCACTACCCTACAAAAAATGTGTCTTGTTACTCTTCCATCTTATTTTTCCCCTAATCACAACACTGGAACTTGGAATGCCCTGTGAGGAAAAAAATTTTTAAAAAAAGCATATATTTTCTATAAGTGCTTTCATTCCAATTAAAAAAAAAATTCCAGTGCTTCACCGTTATTTATACAATCCCTGAAAATTAACCACTTGGAGAAATATCATTTAAGACCTGCAGAGTGATGAAAGTTGACCAAGTGAATTAAAATTAAAGACCACCTCAGATATTGTTCCCTGCTTTCTTCCCACGTCTGATATTCAGATTTCCAGTTTTCAGTGTGCTCACCTGAACCGAGCCAAATTATGTAAGAAAAGGCTGCAATGTGTTGTAGGGTCACCACAATCTATTAATCTGTAATGTCTTTTAACAATAAAACACCTAAGAAAAAGTGTACATAGGAGCTACAACACAAGATAGGCATATTTGAACTCTGCTTATATATAGGTATTACAGTACCTATGTACTTCTGCATAGTTCCATTTTCCTTTCCACATAAATGACTAAAGTTATTAAAACAATAGAAATAAAAGTTTTAAAGAGCTAAGAAAGTTACAATGGAAAGAAATTACAAAGAGTCAAGATCCACATCAGAGAGCCAAGCAATCAAGTTTCTGGCTCCACTAAACTGTTCTTAAGCTTTTCTTAAGAAACCACAAAAACTTGTTGCAGTAAGCTCTCCCAAAATTCTCCCTAATGACTTGCTACTCCCCTTCCTTTTCACTAAATCAGCTTTATGGGATAAGGGATATATTTCAGTCTCAAAAATAGAACCCAAATAATTAGTTTGAAGTGTTTAATATGTAAATAGTCACTTATTTCTAGGCTTTTATATTAAGGTAGAGCTGTCCATCAGGAACAGCTGATAAATTTCTGAAAAAAATAATTTCAATACAAAGAAATAGAAGTCAAATTAAAGCTGCAGCATTGTATCATCATATACTACATCACATCTCATTGTTAGCTCACCCAACACAATTTAACAGGAGCACATGACAATGCTAAGGGCTGTAAGAGTCTGAGCAACTTCTTTGCTCTTATTCTTATGTGATTATCATTGCAATTAGTCAGAGAGAAGAAAGTTATGTTTAAACTGGCACAACAGCTCAGCCATGCAGAGCTGCACAAATTGGACACAGAAGTACACAATGATTGCACTGTTTATGGATTTGTCTCTGTTATGCCTTAGTCAAACCTTGTAAAAATCTCCTTGCCTGATAGATCCAGACTGATACCACAAGATTTTCCCTGCAGTTACTGCTTTGGGGGTCCCAGATTGACAGCTGACCAGGAAAAGGTCTTCTTACCCTTTTGTTGCTGCCTCTCTCTGTCGGACTCATTTACTCCCTTGGGTGGCAAGTGATGGGGTTACTTTCTCCATCTATCACAGTGAAGGGACTGTGCATGGAGTTGCATGGATATCAAAGGGTACAAGATGGAAAAGGAAACCAGTGAAGCCAAATGCAGAGAGGAGAAATACAGAAAACAATTGAGGAAAACCAGGGCAGGAGAAAATCAGAGCCATACTGGAAGCCTTACTAGATGGAAGAACTAAAAGGAGAAGACAGAAAGTACGTATTTTACCAAATGTATGTTTGCCTTAAGGCAGTATGAAAAATATGGGAATTTCAAAAAGACTTTTACAGTGATGATTGATCTGTTTTGGTTTCAATACAAGCAGTACACAAGTTTTCAACCTGCAAACGCACATTAACTTTCAAAATAGGTAAATACAAGTTTTGAGCAGGTAAGTAAATGAAGAATAATGAATGCAATACTTCAGTGATAAGTAGCTATATTTCATATACATATATTAAATAAATTTAGCCAGCAAATCTAACAAAAAACTTACTGTCTTTCTATTTAAATGAGGAGTTCTGTTTTATATTATACATCAAAACAATACTTTTTCACTGATAGTAAACAACTCATTTCCCAGGGAAATCCAAAAACTTATTTAATTGATCAACCTGTATGATTTTAAGAAAAGATGAGTTAGAGTTTGCCTTGCAACAGTTAAAGTCACTTAATGTCAATTTCATATTTAAGGGCCTGTGCCAAGAAATCTGTAGGAATGAATTGACACAGTGCTTTGGACAGTAAAAACCTCCAGGTACATCTATGAAAAATAATCCTCAGCAAAGTGATTTGCAATGATAAATAAGCACTATTATTAAGGTTTAGATTTCCTGAATTCAAAGATACTTCATAAAAAGATACCAATGCCCTTTAGACACTTTTGTAAATGCTACTTGAATAGAAGCAGGTAGGGAATAGTGGAAACAGCTGAGGGCTACTAGGATAAAGATAGTAAAATCCTCAATCTAATTCGGTCAATGACCACCAGTTTCACCAGTCAGTGCTGAACAGTGCTCAGGTCTACAAAATCCATTCAAGTACTTTCAACAACCTTTGTGAATACTCCTCCTTACATAGATTTCATAAGCAGTCCTAAAAAGCTTTACGAATACCCAATATATTGAAACTAAAATAAGAAAAAAAAAAATCTGAAAACATTATTTTAAGGGTTACTAAAGGAAAAACAAAAAAGTAGCTTAATATTTTATCCCTACAGAAAATATATGGAAAATATCTTAAATGAGACTCACACCTCATTATGGACTATAGTCTTCTGCAGAAATAAACAACACTGGACTTGTATCACATCTGCAAGAAACAACCCATATTTTTATACACTTCTTTGCACCACCATGAGGGGCTACACAAAACTGACAATGCATCACAGTCTCAAGCTCACAATACTTAAGTTACAGGAAAAGATCTCAAACCATGCTCTGTGAGCCTTGCATGATTTTTATAATTATCTGCTGGTGGTTCAAAAGTCTTGTCTGGGGCTCAGGGCCAACTTCTGTATCTGTGCCTTCTTCCAGCTACTTGAAATTCAAACTACACGATTCTAACTTCTCCAGGGGAAAAAAAAGAAGTAATTGCTATCAATATAATATTACAAACACTGACTGGAACTTGTGTGAGAACAAACGGAAGCCACTACATTTTTCAAGATATTCTGAATTTAAGTCTATGAAAGTTGGAGAATATTTTACTTATACTGCATGCTCCCTTCTGCTAATGACCTATGAAGACTTCATAATTAAGGGTGTAAGAAAGGAATTTACAACAACAAAATCCTATTTCTTTAGATCAAACTATAACTAGTCTTTCTTCAGATACAGTCAGTGTACTAAGAACTTGGAGCAATATTTATGTCTAATTCTCATATATAAATTAATATTACTCTCCCAGGATCTCAAATCCACATGTTTTTCCAATTAGTATTAACGTTCTTCCCAAGTTTAATAGCATGTAAACAGAAAGTTCCTTAAGGAATATGACACATTCTGTTTCATCCCAGTTTTCCAGTGAAGAAAAAAGCTTTCAAAGGGGCAGTATGCACTCACATATACCAACCACCACAGGATTTTGAAAACAGGTTTTTATAAGCTTATGCAAGGAAAAGAAACCCTAGAAAAATTTTTCTTCTAAAGTATGAATATAGATTCTGGGTGCACATACATAATGTGGTAAAGAACATTGCCCTTGAAGTTTGCATTCAACTATTCATAAACTAACTGGTAGAAACACTATTATACAAAGTAAAATTATATTCAACTTGATAAATTAAAAAACTATGGAAACAAAATATGCAGTCAAGTAAATACTACCTTGCTGATTCTGTATAAATACAGAATGGGAAACATCTGGTTAGGCAACAAATTTGTAGAAAAGGGTCTTGAAATTGAGATAGGGTACAATTGAGTATAGTACAATATACTTCCTGCTCAGACTAAAGGAAATGTATTCCACTTCAGAAAACAAAGAGTAAGATTGAAAATTATTCATAAAAAGAATGCTAGCATTTTATCTTATAAAAGAAAAGTTATTGGAGGAATGTACTAAAAACATTCCAAAGTTTTAAACACCAAAAGAACATCATTAATTGCCAGCTCCACTTTCAATATTCACTCTGATTCAATAAAACACTCTGATTTTCAGGAAAAACAATGTATACCAAACATTAGGAAAATTTTCCAAGAAGGACACTAAGCTACTGTAACAGCTATCAAGATATTGTTCATGGTGTCTAAGAGTTCAGATAAGCTTTGTCACTGATGTTCTGAATCCCTTAACCCCATTGCAATGCAAAATGGAAAACTAGACAAGCAGTCATCTTGCCTTCTAGCTCTAACTTATTAAATAACTTTCAAATATTACACAAAACTACTTGTAAGTCCTACTTCCTGGATGCAAAATATTCATTCTTTTCCTTATAATTTCAGTTCTAAGGATTCAGCCATCTGGGAGATAATAGTCTTTGGCATTCCACAGATTTCAATGATGGAGATCAGTAATTGACTTTCCAGTCAAATAATATTAAATAATATTTTCTCTACTGTTCCAGTTATATTCAACTATGTGAGTAAATCATGCTAAAGCACAGTACAATGATCTCCTAATGAAGCCAAGAGATAAAAAATACTGAAGTCGAGTTAAAAAATAAAAAGGCAGTAGAAAAAGGATGATCTAAAGAAAAATAAAGCCCTTATTTAAATTTTAAAATCCTTGCTTGAACAAAGCCTTGAACTGATATTTGCACATCTCATCAGGAACTATTACAGGAAAAGCAGGATTGCATTCTAGTCAAAGAGTAACCTAGCTTCCCAAAAGATGGGTGAAGCAATATTGTAAGCAGAGTTCCAATCAGACTGACATCTAAACAAGTCTTCGAACACCCACACTTAATACTCATCAAGGTTTTAAAAGCAATCCTCCACAACACACAGATATTATAAGAGACCATTAAAAGCTACAGAATTAACTCACTGAGGGTCATCAGGATTTATGCTATAAATTCTCACACCCATTAAACTCAATACATGACAATGTGGGTGGTCTACAGCACCTTTCCAAGCACTTCCCTGGCACTGACCCACACTTTGGGTTGGCACTACTCCCTTAACCCCTCACCGTTCCTCTCATCCAGCTATTTATGCATTGCCAAAGGCAACACAGTACATGATATAGCCTGATGTGGTTTACAGTTATAATCATATTTAGCCAATGATTATGATTAAATTTTAATCACCCATATAAGAACATCCTACATACTGGAAAGCTATCATGTCCCCCCTGAAATTTCTATTTTTCCCTCAGAAGAATCAAAACTGAACTCTATTCAGTTTGTCTAGGTTTTTTCTTAAATTGTGTTCCCCTGTGACTTCTACTCATGAAGAATAGAAAGAAATAATCATATCTCCTCATTAAAAGTCATATGACTACAACCCAAAGTTGGAATTCACCTTTAGTGAAAACATATTGCTGTCTTTTATTCAGTTGATGGTCCAATCTAACCCCATGAGCCTATCCTATGACAACAGCGCTTATGGAATTATTTCTCAAATTTTAGTTTGTCAGATTCTTACTTGCTAGAGTCCTTGGCGCCTGTCTCAACTGAAAACCTTCTTAATAACTTTAGATCCTTCCTCTAATTTATCAAGATCAGCATTATTGCTCTCCCAATATGCCTCAAACTACTTCAAGCTTGTTGCAAAACCACAATTTTAAGAGTCATGCCCATATTCCATCACTGAAGCTATTAAAGCAAAATAGTGAACAAAATCAGACCCAGGAGAGACCATGGTCTACCTCTAACATATACTCTTGGATTAACTACAAGTACTGCCTACTACTTTTGAAGGCATCTTTCAAAGAGCTGCACAATTCAAGATAATCATCAGCTTTTCAATGTGGCTTCAAGGCAATTTCTCTAGATTTCAGAGTACACCATCTTGAACATATTAAATAAAACTTCTAGAAATTGAGCCTACTGTTACAGTGCTGCAATACTAGGAGGGTCCTAGGCAACTTAAAAGATTTTTTTAAAAGTTGGTTGCTATGGAAAAAGGGGTTTTCATCATTAAGAAAAAAGAATGAGCTTAAGAAAAAGTGGCACTGAACAAAATCCTCAAGCTAATGCTGGTTACCCTACTGAATAATTATTGGACCATCTTTGGCTTGGCTTGGAGCTTAAACACCCTGAAGAACTTTCCCCTACATTATCATCCAGTATTTAACAAATACAATTCTCAGTCTCCCTCTCCACCTATGGTTCTACCTTGTTCTTCTCTACCTATTCCAGCTCTCTCCTTTAAGGGCTGGGAAAAGGTGCTCCTCTGTTTTCCAGGCATTATCAAAGAGTTCTTGACTCAACAGTACAGTTATTTTTTTATACTGGTTTTCCTTTATAAGGCATCATTCTCAACTTCTTCCACATGTAGACAGAACAGGTGCTTTTAGCTGGACTCAACAGCAAGTCAAATTTTTTTATTATCCCCACTAAGGACACTGTTTTCACACTGAGGAGTGGTCTTGAGCATAGGAATTAATTTCTTTTAGGAAAATCCAACCAGGCAGATGAATTCCAGGAATGTACCTAGAGCACTCCAACTGCTAATGAGGAACCACTACAGGCACAGAGCTAGTTCTGAAACAAAGAGATGATACAAGTCATGTTGCTAGCCTCATCTCCTTCCACCTGTAGATCTGCTTCTAAAAGGCCACATTAATTCCCATGATAGAGATTGGCCAGAGAAAACCTGAATAGATGACAAGACAAACATGTTTTAAAAGTGTCATTAAAACCTTTACTCTCAAAAAGAGTTCCAAGTTTTCTTAGTCCATTCAAAGACAAACACAGAGTTTCAAATCACACAGGACATCCTGCTGGAGGGTAGCTACTTAAATACTATGCTATTCTGAGCATTTGACAAAAGTATTTCTCTCTAATGAACTTCTCATTATTTAATATAACATTTTTTAGTTTCAACCTCTTTCAAAATTTGTATTCTTTCAACAGTTAATGAGTAAATGCAAAGTCTATCAGGAGCAATATTTCTTCTAATTTGTTTACAATATTTAAAAATTTTACTCTTTTCCTAACAGAATCATAATTAATTGCATAGTTCCCTGAACACAATAACACTAGTCAACTGAATAGGAAGAAGTGAATTTCCTTATTAAATCAACTCACTTTATTAGCTTAGGTGGAAAAAGTTGAACTGCAGCTATTCACACCTTTTCAAAATTCTTAGAAGGAAAAACAAAGATTATATAATCAAAGTTCAACAAATGAAATGCCCTTCACATATTTTAGTTTTGCAAAGAAATACTAACAGAAATTTGTAAAGCCAATATGACACTTGCTCTGCCTCACTTCCTTACTTCACATGATTATGAGTCAGGTTGCACATATGGCAACAGTGTAACATTAAAGTAAATTAATATATGTTTATAGAATTTCTACCACTGCACAGTCTGCAGCTGTTTTACCAGATCATTTATAGTGGCCCATGAAAAAGAGGGCTGTACATAACAAGGACTTTTGAGTTGCCGGAACATTATACAGACAATTCGTATTATATTAAAAAATTTAATTATTCTTCATAATATAAGAAAGCAAAATACTGGTAATCAAGATATTGCCCTAACACAACTCCAATCTTTATCAAAAAGAATATCCATGAAACCAACAAAATAAATTCCCAGTTTCCTTACATCCTTACAGATGTGAAGACTGCTGAAGAAGGAAGGAAGGTATGAGGTCAAAGACCATAGTGACACAGGAGAGTATGAAGCTGAATGAACAGCCAATCCAGATTTGGAGCAGAAAGATGGGGAAAAATACCTGTTTCCAAGTCACCAGGAGTATCTGATGTTTACTAAGCGTCAGTCTATCTATCTGTCTCTCTGGAGGAAAATGGCAGGAAGAAAATGTCTTGCTACAGCACAAAGATGCTAAACTTCAGACTCCACAGAAAAAGTGTAACTTTGCTCCCACTATAACTAAAAAGTAGGAATATAGAAAAGGACATGAATAAAATTTCCTTTAAAAGTAGTAATTCCATGATATTCATGTAAATCATTGTGCGCTGTGAAATCTTTCCCACATTCTTATTCTATGTGGGAAATATTATTCAACACATACTTAAATTAGTCTCATCTTCAATTCAATGCTTTCTGGGTGATATCACCCAGTCAACTAGTACTTTCAAAAGTTGTAGATTCTTTTTATTTAATGTTATCACTACTTCATGATTTATGATACGGATATGCCATAAAGCCAGTAATACAAATATATTAATTTTTTTTATTAAGAAAGGAGAACTTTTCACTACTTTTTCCATCACATTAGAAACATACACATGCACACATTCAACTGAAAAGTGTAAAGAAATAAGTGATAAGAATTTTCAGCATAACAATGACCATCTGTGTTTCATTTGCTGCATGACTATGCAAATTGTATGAGCAACAGTAAGTGTTGAATAAAATGAGAAAAAAACTCCAGCTTTGAAATTATCTTATTACCTAAGTAATTCTACTTATCAGCAACACAAACAGTGCTTGGTTGCCACAGTCAATGAAAAACAAACTGCCAAGAAAATAAAATGTCCAAAATTTTTAGTTTTAATATGCAAATAAATATTTTGGATTATGAACATTCATTAAATTCATGTCTTACCTGGCATGACAGATGCTTGCTGAGTGGCTGAGTCTGTATTTAATGAAAGGCGACCACCTTTGGCCAATCTATCACAGAAGAGGGTGATGTTCTTCTTCAGTTTGCTGGTATCTTTGGGCATGGACAACTGGCTGCTGAGAGTCAGGGCCTGCTCCTTGGAGCTCTTTGACAAACAAGTTCTTAACAAGTAAGAGACTGCAGCATCCACAGTTTCTTCCCAGCCCTGTATTAGGGAAAAGGAAATTAAATAAAATTAGGTGAACTGCAATATCATATAGCATATTAAAAACAAGGCAACAAATCATGGAATGAAAATTTTTAAACAATACTGATACATAAAATATAGTTTTGGGGTTAATGAGTGTCATGAACACCCAACTTCAACTTGTACAAGCAAAAGTTGAAAAAACCAACTTGTTCCAGTATTGAGGTCAACAGACAAAACTAATTTCAATAATAACAATGTATGAACAGTATGTGATAGAACAGTTAAATTCTGTCATTGCATTAATAACTGAAAACTAGAAGCTCCTGATTGTGACATTTTAAAATTAAGAACAGAATCCAGATGTAAATAAAAGCATAATATGTAGTATATAATATTATGATGATGATACATCAAGGCCAGGGAAAAAATATGCATCGATTATACATTCCTTGGAATCACAAAGATTCTCATAATATGCCAGTAGCAGAGAACATCATGACTGTAACAGAAACCTACAGATATTCAGTACCCATTTATCAAATCAATTAACCTGAAGTTATGAGCTGAGGTGTGTCAGTGTTGTGATGAACAGGGACTTTGATTTCAGCATAGTGCCAAGCTGTAAATATTTATGAAAAGACCAGCTTAGTAATCACTTCCAGTTAAAGCAAACAAATTATACTCAGTAAAAGCAAGTACGTTTCTTTTCACTAAGCACCTTGAATAGCACATTTAAAAGTTAGCTTTGAGTCTGTAATCTGTACTGTGGTTTTCAGTGACACAAACAAATCAAAGGCATTCCTTTAAGTAAGAATCCTGGATAGGAAAAGTCCTACTATTTGTGACAAGGTTATTAGGTTAATGCATAAAATCTAATATATGACATCTATCTCATTTTTGCAGTATGACATGCAGATTGACTCCTCTTGATCTTAAGATGGAATCTTAAATTACACTCTGTGATGAGCCTATGTGATTAATCCACAGCATCTATAATTAATGAACTTTGAGTCAGTCACAGAGCTTTCTCATGCCTGTTCATGACAATCTCAGAGCTTGGATGGAGTTAGAAACTAACATAAAGAGCTTTGTGGTCTGCTAACTCCACGAATGACAACATCTCTTAGTATTCAGCCACCTGTAAGCAAGTTCTATGTATGTGCTGCCTACATGAACACAAAAGTATAATTCATCACTGTAGTATTAATATTTGCTCTCTCAATGTTTCTGATGGGCTGGGACTTATTTTGGCAATTCTTTAGTGACTTCAGAAGTTTTGACATGACAATCTGGAATAACCCAGCTCTACTTGCTGATAAACTAACAGAAAGTAACACCAAGACTGCTCTTTATGAGGCAAGTACTCAGAAAAGAAAATTCAGGTACCCAGTTAACACAAACCAGAATCTTCTAGTTTTCAAGCACTTTCTCATGATGTATTCTACTTGATTGAAAATGCTCAGCCAAACAGCAAAATTGCCTACCTATGCAAATTTCTATGACTCAGTAATAGTAACATTTGAAAGAATAATGGTGTCAACCCTGCCATAGCCCGCTGAGCAAATAAGGTTTATAGATCTCTTCAATTAAATACATAATTGCTTTTGTGAAGGACACTTCTTTTAACACATAGAATCAAAGGCCACCTTCGTGATCTTGTTAAATTCCTAAGAACAGATCCAGGGCAGACACTTACAAATGCTCAAGTATACCAATGAGGCCACACAGTCATATGCATTTCGTCCTTGTCCAAACACTCTCTATACGGAGTGTCCCTGAAATGTGATGTGTGTGTGTGTAAAATATTTACATTTTGTAGAGGAACAGGATCACCTGCTTTCTTAGTCAGCATTTGCCTTTCTGACTTCAGAAAAATAACATTAACCTATTATCTTATCTAGATTTCCCCCCATAAAAAAATCCATAAATTAGAACAAAACCCACATAAATTCGAAAAATCATGCCAATCAATCAATCAAATCTGTAGTAGCTTAGCATTTTTCAAATATTCTAGAAAGAGTCCATTAGAATGCAATGCATCCACTGACCTGTGATGGTGACAGGAAATCATCCATTCTGCAGCCAATTTAAAGAGGTTAATGAGCTGGTAAATGCTGTCTACATTCCCACACACTGGGCAATGAAACTTAATATGTACAAAGCACCAAAAACAGCCAAGCCAGCCACTCCTAATTATACTACAAATCATGAAAAATAAGAACAACATAAACATAAGAATCTTGAGTTTCACTAGAAGACAAAGAAACACATGATTAACTGTTGTCAGCATACAGTAGCTCAGAAGCTGGCCAATATGTCTCTCCAAATAAGTTGTAAAATTGCAGGCAAAAGCATTTAAATAAAAGCACTGAATTACAAGCTAACAAAAGTCAGGAAATTAAAAGTGGCTAGTATTCTGTCCTTGGCTCACACAGGTATGTTTTACTTTATACTACAGCCTTAACATTTTCCAACCCTTGTCTTGTATTTCATTTCCATGTAAAATTGGTTTCTCAGTAGACCATAAAACTATCTTCTCCAATTCAAGGTCTGTTGACCTAGTAAGTCCAGTCAAATCCAAAGCAGATTTTATGATTAATGAAAGAGTAGACAAAAGCTACCTCTAAATGAAAAAAAAAAACTTGTTAGAAAACTGTTCAGGTGATTTTGTACAGCTAAGAATTAATGGCTGCAAATAAGACTGCATTTGTCAGCAATTTTTATTAGTGCAAGGGAAGAATTGCAGGAACAAGAAAAATTCTTCACATGTTAAAAAAGCTGAAAGATGTTTGAAAATACAAGTATTCTCGTCTATAGCCCACATTGCAGAATGTTTCTACTGCCACAGCTGTAATATTCACTAATGGCTTTCACTGTAGTATTCTGCATATTTGAGGACCGAAAGTATCACCTTCAGGTGTGTGATACCAGTAACCCATTATTCTACGACCAGTGAGCATTGCCCTGACTGTGACAATAAATGTCAGCCAAGACTCACAGAAAAAGGCATTATTAAATCATCCAAATTCTGTATCTTATTTAAATACATAAGAAAAATATTTAATTCATCAGTTTTACTTTTTCATTGGGAAAGGCTAGGCTTCATGTTTTGCATATGTGCATTATTATTTTTCTATTTTAGGTAATTGGAAGAGATTGGCACTTTCTTTTAACCAAATCAAATACACTGCAGGTATTGATTGCAGAGTATTTGATTGTATTCAGTTTTACATGGAAGACCAAAGGTAGACTTGTGATACTAGCATGGCTAATAGCATATTAGTACATATCACTTTTGTTCCATACAAGTTGCCACAAAGAATCCTCACATGTCATGGAATATCTGAGTGTGACCATAATTATACATTCAATCTCACTCTGGCAAAAAGCTTCATCCAGAGTACCTTGTTTGTAGCCTGACACTTGGCGGCAAGATTCCATTCCCCAAGAGTTTAGATGGTCAAAAACAAGGTCAACAAGACATAGACAGGGGCAGGATCTGAGAGAAGGATTTCCATATTGCTATTGTGAAGAGACACAGAGCACCTATGTGTGGGAGAAGTTTGAGATAGGGCCTATTGTCAGATTTGGTAGGTTTACTCATATAGTGTACCTTCTTAATACATTTATAGTTAGCATATTTCAGAGATCTACAAATGAATACTATTTGCCTTAAGTACAAATAAATAATCCTAATAGCCTATCAGTCAAACTTGAACAAGATTCCTATGTTGTGTGCATAAGCCAGACAAGTATTTGATTGTATATCTTTTACCTTGAAAGCCTTTATCTTTATTAATAATATTCCTAAGGCAACAGCCTTTTTCCAAGCTGCCTATGATATAATTTATGATTTATCCTAGAGTGACAATCAAGGCAGCTCTGAAAGAATTCAAATGTAATGTGAAATATACTGTATAAACTATGGAAAATTGGTGCCAGCCAAATTATGGGAATTCTTACAATTTGGCTGTCTATATCTTATTTCTTTATTTTAGACAAAATAGTGATTTCATCAGTTTTCAAAACTCCTAGAATACTTGAAAGTTCACAATATGAATTACATATTGTGTAAGCTTTTATGCTTAAACACCAAAGAAGAGGTTTCTGTATCTGAAAGCATTGTATAAGCTAATTCACAAGAAACGCTCTTGTGTAAAAGCACTCTGCTTTTACAGTGATTAAAAACATTATCTTTTTGTTACACATACAAACCAGTAATCCACAGCTACTGACCTGGTAGTACCCAACACAGGCACAGACCATCAGTAAATTTGGCCAGGAATTTATTGTGGTACCAGTCCTCCTAACTCATATTCTTCAAGCATATTCTATATTTCTAACTGATCTATTTGTCTCAAAGAGGAGATAACAGCCACAGAAGCCATAAAGCAGGCATGCAACATCTGCCTGTGCTGTCAGAAATGGAAATTAAAAACCCTCCTTTTGAGTGTCCCTGAAAAATTATGGCTAAAAACAGATTAATAAAGCCTTCAGGAGACCTTTTGAAAAGAATTGGAAGAAAAGGCCAACCAGTATACTCAATGTCTATTTAGCACCCAGAAAAAAAAATGCAGCAAAATATTACTTAAGTCCTAATGTATTACATCGTTGGATGTGCCAAGAGAGTATATTTTTTAAGAAAATGTTTTCTAAGAAAAAATAACTCTTGGTTGAAGAATGATACTTGCAACAATATAAAACCAGTTTTATTTAACACAATTTATTAGAAACACCAGTCACAGATTATCTAGAATCTTCTACAATTCACGTTTGCATAAAAAAAAACAAAGCAAAAGCACCTTCACATATATAAATAACAAAAACCTACCACTGAGATAACTGAAAAACAGAGAACTGGCAAAATCCTACAGAGTAGTGGAATTCAAGTCTGATGAAAATCCAGACAAATGACTCAAGCTTAAATACATTCCAAACCTATTAAGTGCCTAAGAAGGACATTCGTACTGAGCACACAATAAAAAAATCTCAATTGAAGTTCTTAGATTAAACCTGCTCTCTATAGTCATATCTTTCTTTAAATCATTTACGATGCATAATGTTCATAATATTAACTTGATTCTGACTTCTACTGTCATTTAAAGAAATTCAGTTCTAATAGGAATTCATAGATTGATGAAAAAAATATCAAAGTGAGGATATACTTGAACATCCCAGACAAAGTAAGAGACAGAACAACAACAACAAAAAATAAAAAAAGGAGGAAAATTAGTATTATATGTAGTTCTAGAAAAATAATTCAAAACAGTAGATTAATCAATTTTGCTTTAAATCATGGAAACCATCCTTATTTGTGAGACGATACTCTGAAGTCAAACTACTGTGAAGAGCTACATTACAGCCATTATGGACTTTTAAATCTTATTAAGGGTTTGGACTTGGCGAATTTGCCTACTCCAAACAAAGTTACTTCAAACACAAGAAATAAATGCCAAACAAGGGACAAAAGAAAATGCAAATCCCTGAGAAGTACAAGGTTACATCTTGATAACTGACCACAGTATGATCAATCAAGTTCTGCAGGGCTCCTGTAGGGCACAACAGATATTTAAGGCAAAAACTTGAACAGTCTGTAAAGGAAAACAAATAAAAGACTACAGAAAGGAATCAAGACTTGTACAGGAAACTATGAGATTTCTTTACAATATTTATCAAACTGGTTAGGATATAGCAAAATAGATCTGTGCAGTTATTTAATATTAAGTATTTATGCCAGCAACTATTTTTTTACATCTAATTCAAATACTAGTCTCTCACATTTTGAGGTTAATAGACTGCAAAAATCAGATTTAGCAAAAATCCTTTGTGAATAAAGTGGATCCATTTAAAAGTCTATCACAGACACACTTGTAATTCCTGCACAGCTCTGCTGTAAATGCCAGTCATAACAGAAAGAGCAACTTTATCTGCTCAATATGGAAATATTTATTTAATAGGAACTACAGCAGCATAAATAACTCTCTATAAGAACTTTTCATTTTGAGTCCTACTTGGTAAATACATATTGATAGCCTATGGCAACTTTACCTGAGAAAAATCTTTATGACAGATTTTTTCTTGGAAAGTACACTTGCCTGGAAAGTACACTTGTTTAAAAGTTTCCCTGGTATTTTCGCCCTCTGAAGTTCAATTCCCAAACCACCAAACACTTTTGCATTAAAAATAAATACAGTTTTTGGAGGATTCTCTTCTGTGGACATTTAACTATAAAATAAGGTTTGCCAAGCTCTCCTTCTATAGTGTCTTCAGATATGGAAAGAAAGTTAAAAATGCATATGGCTCAGCAATCAAAACAGTGGTTTTTAAATTATCTTATAGAATAGGCGATATTTTTCTTTTAGAAATGGTGCTCCTAAACTAATCTAATGGAAAAATCAAACTGTAGAAGAGCAATATTAAAAGCAGTGGGTGTTTTAGGAATCCAGCAAAGTGAGCATTACTAAATAAAGGTGAAAGCATGAAAGCTGCATGCATGAGGATATGACTTCTATCTTTTGAGATTTTAATTTATTTTTCAAGTCAAATACTGAGCAAAGTCCTGCTCACAGAAAAAAGAGTTGTGGTTATCAGCAGCTGTAGAGTTTTCTGTATTAAACAACTGGTAACATGACTGAAGAGTGTAAGAAAGCAAAACCTGTAAGAAAGAAAAATTCTGGGTGGGGATCATAGTCATAATATTTCTAACACTACTAAACTCTTGTATGCTTTTGAGATTAGTAATTTACTCTCAGGAAAGTGCATGCTTCACCAAAAAATTATATACCAGGATGAATATAGATGATGGTTTTATTTGCTTCTCCATGAAAATTTAACCTCTGTATACTGCAATCAAGTTTCCATATAGGCTGCCTCCTTTCACATTGGATGTTCTTCATTTGCACATTACAAAATTAGATTAAAATTAAATTATAATTAGATCACTAGGCTTCTTCTTAACAAGTATTTATCTGTGTTACTCAACTCTTCTTTCAAGTTGTCTCATATCTCAAAATTGGAGCAATACAGAGTGTTTCCTAACACCTGGTTTGTTGGGTTTTTTCCTGGACAACAGTGGTCTTTTAAGAGTGGGTAAGAGACAGGGAAAAGGTCATACTTCTTCAAAGGATAAATTATAACTATATAATTCTACAGTTATTAATCTAGTAATGCTTATTTCTTGTAATATTAATGAATCCTACTTCATGGGTTTCTGCAGACACTATTTCCCAAACCTGAATTTTTGAGAGATTTTTTTCATATTAATCTTCTTTTTAGCATGACTTCTTATCATCATTGATCCCTTCTAGGAATTGATGAAAGAAACACTTGTTCCTTTCTACTACATTAATGAAATGGCTTGACTTCTTTTGTTGCCAGCTTCAGAAGTCTGTTGTCTTGATTTTTAGCACTGAAATCATCTAACACTTCATCTTTCTTTTCCTTAATAACTTCTCACCAGGAAAACTGAGGTGCTATTTGGGTCTTGCAGAGGTTGTCAAACGTGTCTGCAGGCAAGAAAACACACCAGGAGTTGTGCACCTTGCTGAAGAATGCTACATGTCCAGCAATAGGTCTGTCATATATGAACTCTACAGTTAGGCCCAGCAAGAAAATTTTTAATATGGGGAAAAGGAATCAGACCTTGTTACACTCAGCCTAGAGGAAAAAAGTAGATAAAACTTGTGCTAAAACAAGGTTATTGAAACTTCTCATTGCATCTCGGCCCATACTCCATCTTTTATATCACTGATACTCTTGGAGATGAACTTTCCATCTTCCAATTTATCTCTTAGTAGTTTGCCAATACAATATCCTATGAAATACTGACAAATGAGTATGTTTCCAAAGCCTGTGAAATATGGAAGCACACACACTAAAATATTTTATAACTGGAAAAAAAAATTGTTATAAAGTTCATTTCCTATTTAAATTCTCACATTACTTTAGAACTGCACACTGCTATCTTTAAACTCAGTTCTGTTGCTTCAAATTGTGGAATTTCTATTCTCCCAAAAGGCACAGATGAGGACAAATTGAGTAGTGGTAAAATGGACTTGCATGTTTACTTGGATAGCCAACTTTCACTTTTGTGCTAGGGGGTTTTGGGTTGTTTTTGTTGTAGGGACAACAGTGTCTTAAGCAAAATTCATTAACTCTTCCACTGTTTGTACAGATTCAATTTATAAACTGTTTTACTTTTGAGATGTCTAAACTATATTTTTGCTTTTTCAAACTTTCACTTCATTGAAAAAGCCAGGAGATGATGGAGAACATAAATTGTGCAATTTTTATATTTCCTTAATCTGGCCTATTTTAATGTAAGCCTCTCACTACCTGTGAAATATCCTTCTTAATCTAGGAATTAAGACAAAGCATATTGCCATTAAGTAAAAGAAAAATAAATCCATCTGAAAAAATGACTACTCTAAAAATCATGGTAAAAACAAAAAGCGAGTTTTTTTTCTGGGATCTTGTAACAAGATGAAAAATTCATATGACATCTTCTGTATGATATCCCTATCTACCTATCTCTGACATGATATATTTGTACATTCCAGTAGACAGATTATACAACAGCACACCATGTGAACAATACCTATATGTTATCTAGTAATGACTAAAGAATGCTACATGATTTTAACTTAGAGCCAAGAATAACCATCAACAACTTCAGGACCAAAAATAGTCTCACCACAGCAGGTTCCCCCCACTTGCCCCAAAAAACAAAGATTAGCTTGGTGATTAGATCTTGATACACCCTCTCAGAAACATTTCTGACCATGAGATCTAAGAAAAATTATTAATTTAGCTGCATACCATTGTTACATGTTCATTAGAAACACAGAACTTAACAAAATTATTAGAACTAACTCATTTTCTCAGAAAATGCCATGAGCTATGGTTAGATACAATGTTACTAACATAACACTACAGTATATTGTTATTATTAACAGTATCATAGTTTTGAACTGATGCCAATCAAAGTAAAATCAACAATAAATATGTGATTTTCAATTCTCTAAATCCTTTCCTATTAGGAGATATTAAGGTCATACGCTAGTGATGCTGAAACAGATTTGTTGTTTCAGTATATAAGAAATTCCATCAGAATTTTACAATCAATCATAAATCCCATTACATTTCTAATATACTAGTACAGTACTGATCAATACACAGAATCATAGAATGGTTTGGGTGGGAAAGGACTTTCAAGATCCTCCAGTTCCATAGGCAGGGACACCTTCCACTATACCAGGTCACTTAAAACCCCATCCAAGCTGACCTTGAACACTTCCATGAATGGGGGGTACACAACCTGCTCCAGTGCATCACCACCCTTACAGAAAAGAATTTTTTCCTATTTTCTAATCTAAACCTACCCTCCTTGACCTACCACTACATGCCCTTGTGAAAAATCCCTATCTTTCTTCTAAACCCTTTTACTGGAAGGCTGCATAGCAAGAGTCTGAGGATCTTCCAACTCGGACACTATATCAAGGGAATTCTCCACTGACAATAAACTTCTTTAAAAGAAAAAAGAAAAGCAAAAGAAAGAGCCACTGATTATATATATATTGAGTGTTGAGACCCTTTGCTGAACAACATTTCTGTAATCACTGTAATGCATCATTCTTGTCATTAAGCAGTTTAGATGACAACTGATCTGAACTGCTGGTATGCACCACATACTCACTAATTACTACTACACTAAAATGGCTCTTTGTACCTGAACCAGACAGATCACCCTAACGAGAAAGTTTAGAGGTCCCTATTACAATATTACATAAAGAAAGATGTCTGATAACAGAAGCTTATTTAATTTATCAAACAAAGAGTACATCTCTTGGGACAACTGCTGTATTTCACAGGGTATCCAAATTACTTTAAAAGAAGGTGATATATGCTGGAAGCAAACTAATCGAAGCAGAACACAGTTCTGCCTTGACTAATTTACACCAAGAAATAAGATTCCTAAGTAGGTCTCTGCTTACAACAAGAGACAGCGCACTGAAGATTAACTTTAGGATCTCCAATACCAGCAGAAAAAAATAAGATGAATGCTCAAGTTAAAATTAATTCTCAAAACTTTTTAATTAAAATACATATGACCAATAGGTATATCAGATTCTCCATTAGCATAAGGTTTTTACGAAGGTTGAATGCTTGTTCTGAGCTTGATACAGTTTTCAGGCAATACAACTAAACAAGACAAGAATACAACACAACAGTACAACAAGAGTTCTTTTTGTCCTTTGACAATTCATAATGCATACCAAACCTATTTCTGCATAATTTTGATTAAATCAATTTTATGCCATCTCAAAGAAATAGAGAAAGCTTTATTTTTTGAAAACCATTTGTATTGCCAACCACCAGAAGCAAACCTGTTAAAAAAATTAAAACCTTACCCCTTCTTATCAAACCCCAGAAAAACAGCAAATGATAAAAAATATGAAAATACAATTGGGCATAACTTGTTTTGATAATCTTTTGAAGGGGAAAGCATAGATAAAGATATATTATAAATTTTCACTAATCCATAAAAGTTTCCAACATACCACATTAAGTCTTTCTCAGATCAACAGAATATTGGCACTTTTCTGTTCTACCCAGAGAATTCACTGTGAGGAATCACATGAATTTAGCTACGCACAAAGATCACTACATAGTAGTGCAATGCCTTCAATTTGCTATTGCTGCCATAACCCACTGTCTTCTCAGTAAATAAAATTAACTGCAGGAAGAAAATTATTAGCAGACACTTAAAGAAACTGTGATAGTGCTTGCAGTAGTAGTAAGACCATCTCTTCAAATTCCTTCTTTTGTCCAAGTTACTTAACATTTCGTCTTCTGTGTTTAGACATTCCAACACTGTCAAATAATCAATCAGCTTGAAAGTCTGCTTTTAAGGATAACAAATAAAAGTAGAAACAATTGCAGTAACTTAGTGGCTTTACAACCACATATTCTTCTGTCCACCTACTCATATTAAGAGCCACTGAGAGACCTGGGGTTGTGTAGCCTGGAGAAAAGGAGAGGGAAAAGGGGAGACCTTACCACACTCTTCAACTCCCTGAAAGGAAGGTGCAGCCAGGTAGGAGGCAGCCTCTCCCACCTGTACAACCAGCAACAGGACAAGACAACAAAGTCTCAAGCTGCACCAAAGGAGGTTCAGGCTGGACATCAGAATGGGCTGCCCATGGAGGTGGTGGGGTCACCATCCCTGGAGGTGTTCAGGAAACGACTGGATATGACAAAGGTTGGACTCCAGGATCTTGAAAATCTTTTCCAACCTTGAAGTTTCTATGATTCTAGTTATCTCTGGTATAGTCCGGTATGTTGCTAGCAGGCAGAGCATTGATTTCCATATCAAAACATACTATAAAAGAATATTTGAGGTACTTGAACCATGCTTTCTTAATTCTCTTATTGTCCAGCTGGGTCACATACACACGCAGGAGCAAAGGAACCCAGACAGAACCCAGGCATCACTACTCCATTTTTAACCTTTCTCCCCAATGCAGGACTTTCCCTGCCCAGGGAAGAGTGGTAAACTCATTTCTTCACCTTCTGACCCTCATCTGAGCCAAACTAAACTTCAGGAAGACTGATCTTTTTTACTGAAAAATTATGGGGTTCATTTGGAAAAGCTGTAACTGCCTTCCCTTTATTCTGGTGATTAAGGGTTTAAAACTTACTAGCTTTTTTTCCCATATTTATTTTCAATTTAGATGCTTCATTGTACCAGAAGCATCTTCCTGTTGCATGGCATTGATTCAAATAGGAGAAAGACTTATCTATTAGTTTTGATCATTAAAAAAAGTTATTCAAGGTCATTTAACATAATTTTCAAAGCTGGAAAAACGGCAACAAAATTCATGTGTTTTTTCTCTCTAAAACCACTTGCAGATGCATTATCCACCTTGTTTCTAAAATGAAGGAGGGGAATAAACCTAATGTATCTGCTGTAAACTTGTCTGTTCACAATAATAAAGAATACAACCATATGGAAAACTAGTTCCAAGTTATCCATCATCATGGGCCACAGCCTTGTGGTGGTTTTGGGGTATTTTGTTGGTTTATTGGGTTTGGGGTGGAGTTTTTTGTTACGTTTAAGAAATTTTAACTAAAAGATAATTTGTACTAGCCTATGGAAAACAAGAAAATATTAAATATTTCAGCCTATTTTTAAATATTTCATTCCGGTACACAGTTGGGGCTTTGCATGTAAGAAGTGGTTACAATGACAAGTGGAATGTAGAAAATAAAAGGCACAAAAAACTAATTCCAGATGATTTGTACTGCAATCAAGGACTAGGTTGGATTAATTACAAGAATTAAAGTGACAACTTCCAATAAATTCTAAAAATTAGAGTTCATAAAAATTACTTTTGCCAAAGATGCAACGATTAGCTCAAAGCTTCAAAAGTACTGGACCGCAATGGAAAATTCAGAGAAAATTTTTTCTAATGTCAGTCATGACAGAATTAATCCTGCTGTAATTACAGAAATAACCTTACCTTTGATTTGGAGAGTTTACTCTCAGTAAAAGATTCTTTCCACAAAATGATATTTTTTACATTACCCAAGAGCTCTAGAGCAAAACTCATTTGCTATCATGCTTTAAACTTAGAAGGCTATCTAGTCTTTCCCAAATGAAAGACTTTCTTTTTCTTGTGAAATACATTCACATCATCTTACAAAAAGCAGAGACACATTTGATAGTAACCCCTGTGACTTTAAGAGGCAATTCAGGAGTTTTTTCTAACACCATTTCTTTTTCATCATTGCCTTAAAGTATATTTTTCAACTTTATCTAATCAACACTGTGAAGTGGTAAATTTATAGTCCCTAATGTAAGTTAATTACTGTAAATCATAGAGTCAATTAAAATATGCATTTCACCCTCAGGCATATTTTTCTTTTAAATTACAACTTCAGTAAAATCTTAAGTTCTAATACAGACATTTACTTGGTTGGTATGACTCCAAATGTAAATAAAGATGGAAATGTACTTCCTCAACACCGGTTGATAGCTATTACTATTAACTATAGTAACACAAATTTAACTGTGACAAGCAAGGAATGATTCTGAGCAATGAAGCATTTGTACATCATTATTTAGTAACATCAGGAGAACTATGAAAATATTTACTCTTCAGTAAAGTTGCTGTTGATGGCTGTACTGCCAAGGGCCCTCCATCAGTCTTAAAGTCAGAATGTTTGTATTGACAGACATATTCTCCCTTTGTAATGTCTTAAACAAAGAAAGCATTAATACCTTAACCATCAAGCATATGAGCCATCAGTCAATCCAGACGCCATCCAACCATTATATCAAGACTACCCCATGTAGCATGAACCCTTTGAACCCTTTAAATTAGCCTGGACAAATTCCCGCCTGACCCAAACGGATTTCCTATCGTAAACATATGCTTTGTCACAAATTCAGCATTTTCCAAATATCTTTTTCTATCTAGAAAACTCAGCTTGGTAAAGGATAATCACTGAAAAACACCCATTAGAATTGTAAGGGTGGGGGGTGTTTGTTTCAGACTTTATAATACCTCAAATTGCTGTCAGTCCCTGTCAGAAGCTAATCAAAAATGTGTTAGTTTAGCAGAACAGTGACCAACTCTTCTGAAAAAAATGATTCATGTAACAAAACCTTTGGTACATTTTTAACATTATTAACAAATCATGGATTCTTTTGTCTCCAAAAGCATCCTAAAGTGTTTTTCCACTGTGTATTTCAACAGATAGAAAAACATAGGACTCAAAACCAATATGCATTTGAAAGCATAGCTTCCATGCAGCTGTAACACTATGCTCTGAAACAGTATTAATATATACTTCTATATTCTGAATATGGATTTTATTTTAATCCCACAGTAACAAAGTACATTGGACAAAAGAATGCCTAACTTCCCTGCAACTACTTTTCTTCAGTTTTAGCATCAATTTCTTAGTGGCTTCATTAGCAGAAGAATTAGTTCATTTATCCCACTGAGACCTGAGAGATCTTACTCAATTTCTGATGCTATACTTCTACAACTGTGCAGCATTCATGAAAGAATCACTGAAAAAGAGGAATTTCCTTTTATTTCCAACACTGAACTGACTTTTAGTCGGTTTTATCATAGCAGTGCTATTTAGGTGTTAGCTAGAAGTTTACTGCCAGAAACAAAATATGATGCCAAATATCTGTTATCCGCAGAAAATATGCAGGTTTGCAGTATTTCTTCCACGATATCTTTGTAGACATGAAAACACAAATTTTATATCTTCTTAGACAAAAGTCTGCAGCAACAGAAACCACTTAGCAGTCTGAGAAAAAATGGTGACACAATGAGAACAGAGAATGCCACTTTCATATTTGCTAAATATCTAACTGAAGTGATTGCCAGGTCTAGAAACCAAGACACAATCTGCTCTAAATGAAATGGCATGTACGAGAATAATGTTGATGTTATGGTAAAAGAGGCATTTCTTTTTATGTTAACAGTGTATTCCAAACACTTCCCTTTTTTTAAGAAAACACTTCCATAGTTTAATGCTCACAAGGCACAAAATGTTCTGGAAGTGTAGACTGCATCCAAACTGCCTTCTGACACATTCCCTCCAAATAAAAATACAACAAACCATTGTCCAGAATTGTTTGAAGAGTAAATAAAAATTCTTCAGAGTATTTTCTTTCACTAGTGTTCTACTTCACTGCTTACAAGGAAACCTGAACACCAGCTAGGAGCTTCTGTCTCTAAATATCATTGGTATGTCAAAAGATTTCCCCATTCCCTGCCTAAGCTTCTTAAATTACATTCAGATTTCTGTGGTACCATAACAACTTCAATATGGCATGTAATTCAGTATTTTGTAAAGGTTTTGCTTCTATTTCCACCTCCAGTTATTGGTAGTTTACATTTTTCATCCTGACTGCTCTGCAGGATATACATCCTTACAACACTTATGTGAAGTCTTACAGCTTGAACACAGAACATAGTTAACCACCATGTTAAATCCACACCAAGATACAGACTGAAGTAATAGCCTGAATTACAGGACACAACAAATTGTACCGTATTTTAGAAAAACTTGCAACAAAGCAACCCAATTTCTGATAGCAAAATAAAAAGTAGTCACGTAAAAAACATTTGTTTGGGGTTCTAGGAGATTCATAGGAACTTTCTTTGAATTCAGTTTGTGAGAATGCACGTTCCTCAGTCATGAAGCTTGATTTTCCAAGTTTAAATGAGGACTAAATCCAAAACAAATCTCAACAAAACTGTTTTGCTTTGCCTGCCATGACTCAATATCATGTAAAATGCCAAAACACTTTTTGCCCCCCAGGTGGAAATGGCAGAAGATCCTAGATTCACTTGGAACCTAGCACAAGCTTTCTAAAAGACCACAAACCATTCTAAGTATTCTGAGTATGCACCAAAATTTGGATTCACTGTACATTGTAAAAACCCTGTGCAGAGCATGAAAATTAAAATTAA
This sequence comes from Parus major, assembly GCF_001522545.3. Taxonomy (NCBI): domain Eukaryota; kingdom Metazoa; phylum Chordata; class Aves; order Passeriformes; family Paridae; genus Parus; species Parus major. The sequence continues at coordinate 45,562,102 of NC_031769.1, read as the reverse complement.
TGTAATTTTAATTAAGATAATTCCTGAAACTAACCAGGATCAACTCTTAATTAAGTTGAGAGCATTCTTTAATTCAACTAAAGCAATGTTTAGCTGTGGACCTTAGGTGTAGATATAAACAGTATTCTTTTTCTTCACAGACCGTTTTCCAGATTTTATACACAATCTCACCTGGTCACACTCATTAAATCAAAACAGAATTAGCAAGACATCTACAGAATGCAGAACTATATAGAGCATGGTTTGGAATACAAGGAAATTGTCTATTCAAAGTATTTTGTCTAGATAACTTTCATTCATTATATAAACCACTGTAAATACACTAAGGACAAAGTATGGCAAATGATTAATAGTCTTAAATGTATGTACTGTATTTTCTGTGTGTACTTTTTATATTTCTATTGGAACGTGGACATCTATGTTATAGAGCATTTATATTACAGTCTTCAAAACCTGGGGGTATTATTCTGTTTGTCCTAACCACAGGACAGAAGGTAAAAATCAGCTAAATTTATGTGAGACACTCCTACTTGGCTTAGTAAGAAAAGGTTAACCAGAATTTAACTGTTATCACCCATATCCTCTATTGAAACATTCTGCAATCTACTCCTCCTTTTCCACTTTCCTGTAAAATCAGTGTAGCTTGCATCGAACACCTACTTAACAAGGCTACTTAAATTACTTCAAAGGACAGTCTTCAGCAAAGTACAGGAAGAAATATGGGAATTTAAGGGCTTAAAGCTCCGTGAATGAGTATTTTTCAAGAACCTCTTACCAGCTCTTGTGTATCTTCTGCTAATGGCAAAAACGTAGCTTCCAAAATAGCAACTTGATCAGTGCTGAGCTTCTGCCACAAACTAATCAGCATAATCACCAGATGGGTGGCACTTTTCAACTTTGCAAATGCTTGGAACATGTTGGCTTGATTTTCTTCTGCTGCATCTGCTAGAGCTATTACCTGCAAAAATTACAAACATCTGTTAAATATAATTTTACCATCCGTGAACACTCAACACAGAAATTACCTTTGGCACACTCTTGTTTTCCTTTAGAAGATCCTGAGGAATTCTGTTTTCCATAAACATAAACCACAGAGTATTAAATGAGTTATCATTTATCTAGATTTTTCTTTTGCATACCCAAGGCAATTTCAAATCCATATGGCAACAGGATTAATCTATCTAGTACAATCAGTGCAGAAAGGATTTTGTTTACAACATATTTTAAGGCATTCCTGAAATTAATCCCTATCATATCACATAATATGTGACAACAAACTAATTTTCAGGTTTATATCACACACTAATCTCCGTATGACCAGTAAGCCTACTGTATTAATCAAAAACAACACAAAGATTTTATGCTATTAAAAAGGCAGCATATAATTATTTCCATTGGAGCACAGCTGCCATCTGTTATTTTATTAACTCTCATGTCTCTCCACATTTTGTTGTAGCTTCTTCATCTTTTATGCCAAAATGTAAACATTATGGATCATGTATATGAAGGCAATATCACTTTAAGTGCCAGACTTTACAAAAGAATTTTCAAAATAAAATAAAAGTAACAGATTCACTTCTTCTAATATGGTAAGAGTTTTGCTGAGTATTTCAAGATGGGGAAAAACAGAAAAGCTGTTATGTGATAACTCTACTTGGTTCAGAAACAACTTGTCATTGTATATAATATTGTCCACTCACATCATCTAAAAAAAATTGAGCTTTTGAAAAATATTGCTGTTAACATCTTCATTCTTGAAATAGAATGTTTAGACATTTTCCTACCACTGGTGAAAAGAGAATATGACAGTGATTTCAATAGCCAATTGCTATAATGTCACTATGACAAGAGACTCTCCACAGTATTTGCACTGGAGTACTTCAAGTAAAAGAAAGGTATACAGGTTAGGGGTTCATCCCAGGGGACCACAATTTTGAAGACCTGTTCTCAGGAGTGCCATTACATCTCCATGCTACCTAAATAACACTTTTTTTTACAGAAGTGTTGATTATCTGATTTTTTTTTAAATCAGCACAAAGCACCTCTCTCAACCACTTTCTCTTTATTTATCTGCAAGATGGGATAATAGGTGCTTGACTGGAGTCGTGAAAAGCCTCACAGAAATGCAGTTAAAGTGTAATTAGTATTACAACAGAATTTACAAAGTAAAACTTGCAGAGCCTGATCCATTAACATTTTGGCAACAGCAGGAAAATGAAAATACTATATGATGCATCTTCAGCAGGGAAAGAGAGCCAACCAGCTGTTAGCATTTTGTGGAGAACTATTTTTAATCTGCAATGCTGGCATTAGAGATGTATGTGTGTTCCCTCCAAGCTCCCATGTGACTGGGAAGATAAAGAAAACAGCATTTTAGGGCACTATAAATATGAAACATTTAAAACAAAATGTGTTGATAGCTTTTGTTTTAGATTTTAAAATGTAATCTTTCCAAATAAAGCAGAGAACCCACAGGACACCCATGAGTCCAAACACTACATAAATCTGAGCCAAATAACAAAATAAACAAACAAAAAAACCCCAACTAACCAAGTGAAGGAGAACCAAGAAATTAATCCCAAGCAGTGAAAACCAACATAACATACTTAGTTCAGAGAATAGTAATGATATCACTGACATGTCACCTGATGCATTTGTGTTGGCATTCAATTTGCTCTGACCAAAGCCTTGATGCTTCCCACACCTCATGTTCTACACAGGGTGAAGTTCCATATTACAGTCCCTTTCCAAGAGTTACAGGCGACAAAGCCACCTGATAAGCACCACACTATGTAGCAAGGTACATCATCTGTCTCTGACCCATGTAACCAGTAATTGAATGCAGTATACAGCACAGCTTCATCTTTCTGAGACAAGCAGCAAAAACAAGTAAAATCTTCCTCAGTCTAACAGAGGCCTTCAAGTACGTAATCTCTTTTCCTGTCCAATATACAACTGAAAATTTGGAAAGAACAATGAATGAAGATGAATTTAACATGCTGATGAGGTGTGCTCATTCACTGGTATGCTTCCTATGTCATCACTGATTGGGATAGTACAAATTCAGAATTCCTGGCAAGCTACCTGTACCCCATTATGGCTAATGCTCAGATGATATTCATTTTGCTGAAGATCCAGGCAAATAGAGTTACCCCTGTGTGACAGCTACCTGAACCCCACTTACACAGCAGAGGCTACTTTCTAGAGTCATTTATAAATTCCTAGGTGATTTCTAACTCCTTCTCTCTTTCAATTGACACTCTACTATGTGCTTCAGAAACACAAATGGCATAAAGAGAAGTAACTGATGTAGCCTTTTACCTTATGGAGCCATCATTTTAGGGTAAGATTTCTTCCCATTTTATAAGCATAAACAAAGGAGATGTTCACCTTTTCACAGGCTCTAGGTGTAAAACAAATATCCTAGAGCTCCCAAACAATGCCTGATGTACCAAGTCCATAACCTATTTTGAAAGCAGTTTCATAAAAACCCTTAAGAAGGACAACTATTAAAATTTTGTCTTTGGCACAAAATTCTACAGTTCTCATGCACAATAATATAACACAAATGTTATAAAAGTGGTAGACCTAAGTTTTTAAAGGAGAAGTGCAGTCTTTAAGCATTGCAGGTCACTGAAACACAGCAATTAAATCTTTAGATAACTGCATATATACAAGTTCTACTTTACACTTGCAGAAAAATCAAGGAGAGGGAAAAAACTGCTTCTAAGTATGACTAATTTTGTTAACAAAGGAAGCAACCCAATATAGCTTTCTGAAATCCTGGAATATCCAGGACACAATATGAATTACCACACTATAATGTAGGCTTGCACAGTTGCAGCAATTTTTAAAAAGCCTCAAGACTAATTTCTTTACAATACATTGTTTACATAGTAAATACTTGATAGGAGGGGGAAAAAAAGGGAAATATTTTCACATTAAGTAAAATTACTCTAAAAATCTCCCAGGACACGAACTAAGAATTTTAGAAGTGTTTGGTGGCTCTTCATTCAAACACTTGCAGAACTTAGGAATGAGTAAGTTTTAACAACCTGACATTCACATTTTTAATAATTTTATTTTCACCTGAACATCTCATTTATATTTTGTAATATTTGAGGAAGATAAAGGTTCTGTACCCTTTGCAATCTGAGATCCTAATCTCTTCAGACTCGGTCATGATTTTCTCTATAATTTCCCAATTTTGTTTTCAGTTCTCAGAGTAGCTGTTCAATCTGTTTAATACCTATTTTATCATCTTTATAAATAGGCATAAAATATTATAAAAAAGAAAACTTCTCCCTGTCTCACTTTTTCACAGGATAGGTAGGAAAATACATTGCAACTGACAGTCTCAAATGTAGCTTACATATAAAGATTTCTGACTGACTGGAAACTATTAAGCAAAAAATCCAGTGATATTGCATAAGACCTATCACTGCCTACTTTACATTTTTCTTTCTCCTTCTTTTATATCAGAAAGCTTTCAAACAAAGAAAACTAAAAATCAGTTTTTTAAACTTTCTAAAATTTATGAAAGAAAAGAAAGTATCTGATGCAAGAAATATTTAAGAGGTACTGAAAGAGAGTGGAAGTACAATATTGAACATATATTTTTATAACTGATCAAAACTGGCTTTCAATTTATATTATTTTTAACATTTTTCTGAACAGACTCCTACTCTGTTCCAATACATGAAAAATAAAGGCCACTTAAGTTATTATGAAAGCATATTGTAAAAAAAAAAAGGAATTACTCTCTAAACAAAGATCATGCTTAAGATTTTTACTGAATTTCATATTCACAGTTGCAATGGTAGAGCTGAAATCCAGATATTTTTTTTTTTAATAATCTTGAGAGCTTCATACCCCAACACTATTACAAGGATTTGACTTCAATAATTTCCAAGCATAGAACATTTCTCAATGTTTTCAACTTTAAGCAGAAAGATGTCTCTCTACATTTATTTCATTGCTAAGTAGGCCTTGTAAGATGTCAAGCATTTGAAAATTGTAAACTGATAGTGATGCAAGTTTTAAAACCTGTTAGAATTCTCCATCATTAGTGGTAATGTCAGATATTTTTAGGGCATTGTTTAACTCCCAGCAGTAACTTCAAAATTAGTAATGCCTCTTGAAAAAGGCTTGCAACATAGCCCACTCTTGTACATGCAGACAAGTTTCTTGAGGCAATAATGACCATAATAACGACTCTCCCATGTTTATTCTAATAATATAAAAAAATACAAATACAATTCCAAAAAGACAAAACATTTTCTTCTTAGCTGGATAGGAAGTTGAAGAAAACTTTGAAAAAGTAAAGGGCAAGAAATGAGTGTGAAGTTCCAGGGAATTTCCTTTGTATTGGTAGTATACTTTCTTGGAGTCCCTAACACCATTGGGACTGAAAACTCTGCCAGATTTTACGCCATATCCTAAAATGGAGAACAAGAAAAGTGACAGATAATTTGGTTTTCTTTTTTTTGTGTTGTTTAAACAGAATAAGGGAAAAAGCAGCTATTCACCACTGGTAAAAAATTAGCCAACTATTCTTACTGACATCTAGTTCTAATACACTGGGCTCACCTTCTGGAATTTTGAAGTAACTTTATTTTTAGCACAAATGAAGTTTGAAGAAACAGAATTTTGGCATTTAAGAAATAGAGAATATCTATATGTCATCCATAACACTTATGAGCAACTCTTGTATGAAAAGTTTGTTAAAATATGAAAGATAACATCAGAAATCTAATTATTCTGAAATGAACACAGGGATGCTGAAGCTCACAGGTCTCTTCTGGCGATTGTTTTTACAGAATAATTTTTTGCAAGGAAGTTAATTGAACCAACCCTTTACAACTATTTTTAAGCAGAATTAGATCTTCAAAGCAGGATGTTAATGAATATAAAGCAGGAAAAAAATGGAAACCTGAGAAATGCTAATTATGGCTTCCTTATTGCTATTGACACAGGACATTTACTACTAGTCTCACTCTTTTCTTTTTAGAGAAGGAAAAACAGTTCGGTTGCCCTACCTCAAACAAGATCTAACACTATTTTTTGGTGTCATTTTAAGAAGTCTCCTTCACATATCTTAATTTACATAGGATTTGTAAGCATTCAAAGTCAAACGTGTTTTTTCTTACAAGCCCCTTTCTTTACCTTAATATATTAAATTCTTAATTCCCTTACTCTAGGAGTAAACTTTCTGTTTTTTTAAAGCAGCTCAAGTTTGTCTTCAGTTTGAGTTCTTGTTTTTTAAACAAGTCTCAAAGTGGTTTCCAAGCTAGAGAAATAATGATTAGCAGCCTGATTCCCTGTGCAGACCATCTCACTCAACAGCCATTGTGCACAGAGCTTTTGACAGGTGACTAAAGCTTTATGGAATGTGGGAAGAGATATCCATGTCAGGGAGCGATCTTTATCAAACCCTCCATCACCAGGAAGAACAACCATGTCCCTCTCACAAGGGAGCACTTCTAAACGCCGTGGCGTTCCCACAGCGCAGCAGTGGCGACGTGAGAGCGCACGTTGGGATTAAGTACCCCAGGCCACCAATTATCCGACCCTTATGAGAATGTCTCAGCTTGTGCTAACCATGACTGCAGCTTTTTAAATTGTGGCACAGGACCACCATGATGACAACAAAGCATCAATTCACTAGACGCCAAATACTCGACTTTCAAGTGAAGCTCAACATGGCCTTGATGAGAGAAGACAGCAGAGACAAAAGACATGGCAGCATGACGATCCATGCTTTTATCCGCATGCACACAGCTACCTCATGAAAATCTACTGCCTCACTTGATGAACATGGAATTACCGTGAGTAATTACTACAGCAATCTGTGCCTCTGGAAACAAGAAGAGTTAGATTAAGAAAATAGTGAGGGCTGTCAGGGAAGCTGTGTGGTCTTGTGTTCTTCTGTTGCTTCCATGACAGAATTATCACTAACAGCTCTACTGCACCTTTCTAAATTGGATTGTGCCAGAAAGCAATACGGTCCACAAGCATAACAAAGGTTGCACGTTTTGATGACAGTCCACTCAAACACTTCACAAGAGCCAAATGTATGTTTAAATGTCTGTTTAAATTCAGAATCCTCTTCTGAAACTTCCAAGTATCACAGCTGTGTCTTTCCACCACAAAACCAAAACTGGGAGTAGATTATTGCCACAGAGAATAACGCTGCATCATTTATTTTGATTCCTTCATTTTAAGAACTAGTGACAAAGCAGCACAGTAATATGAATATGGTCAGTTCAAAAGGAAAAAAACTCCATCTTTTTAGATTTTCCTTTTTAGAATACTCAATAAGAAAATGGGCTTTTTCTTCAGCAGTCTCTCTCCCCAGTTTTTATCTACACCATTTGAGTCTGGATAGACTTTTCTTGAAAATTACTGCAAAACATTTAGTGGGTTTAGAACCCCAGGCACCTGAGTGCATTATCCAAAATTATGTGTTTACTAATATATTTAAATCCAAATTAAAACCCTGATAGATCAATGTCATCCTGTTCCACAGCACTTTTCTATTTTGCCTGTACTAAGTATATAAACAACCTTTCCAGTAAAATCCAAGCATGAAGACCACCTGGTTAGCTCTACTTTAAATTAGTACATTCTAATTGAAGTAAGCAAATTCATATTCCTTTGATTCTAAACATGCAGCTCTTCATGTTCATAAATCAATTTCAAGATTTTTTTCTGTCTTAGCAATACTAATGTGGCAAAAAGCTGCCTGTTCGCATTGCTGTTGCCAGTTTACTGCTTATTTAAACTGATCTCAGTGCTTTATACTGCTGCCCATCCTGAGCTGAGCTTCCTGGTGTAAAGCCATGGGAACAGAAATAAGGAATTCCTTTTGTCTCTGGTGGTCCTGTCTGCAGTAAGGACAACAGTTAAGATTATTTTAACTTGATTAATATGCTTATCTCTATTTCTCTCTCTTTTGTATGTTATTGGCTTTTTGTGTTTCGTTGGGTTAGGGTTTCATTGGGGTTTTTTTAAGGGTTTATTGTTTTTGAGATACCAGATAAATTAATATGGTCAATAGTAACAATACAAAAATGATTGTTTAAATACTTGACACCTCCTCTCAATGGCCTAACCACAGGTAAATATCGCAAGCAGCTTTGCATGTGAGAAATTAGAACAGTGAGTAAAACTAACCTATTCTTATTTGGTTAAACTATTAAAAACCACAATGGGGGGAGGAAATTTCCTGAAAGAAAGCTACAAACATGTTTGAAAATATATAAGGTACTTTGCAATGAATTTAAAAATAAGTTTTACATTATAAAATCCAAATTTAAAAGTGGAGTTATAAAATTAGTAGCTTATCCAAGTAACATCTGTTACAAATTACATAAAAACCAAAAACACAGTGAGTTACAATGAATCCTTTACTTAACCCTTCAAAACAAAAGTTCTATTTAGGCAAAGGGATGTGCTAAATAGCACACAGATATGTCACAGAATCCGTAATAGTCAATGAATGTTGAAGACAGAGTTTCACTGTGAAGCTGTGGTTGAATTGGCAGCAATGTATATAAAATACAGCCAAACATGAGCTAAATGGAGACAGGGAGGTGGAGAGCTTGGTCTGTATCACCAAATACATGGCATTATGTAATGACGATCAAAAAAAATCTTTACAGTAAAGGAAAAAAATTTAAACAGTTGAAGTTGCATGCTTTATATGTTTAAATAAGCTTTGGACCTAGACAAACAGTTAAAAAAACAGGAGATTCAACCCAAAAAATTTTAATTGCCTATTGGTGCAATTAAATTATGGATGGCCAAGAAATCAAAACACATTAGATCGCACTTCTGCAAAAATTAATGTACAGTGAAGCTCTATGGGTTAAATTAAGGATTCATTAACTCCAGTGGGAGCACTGCATCCACTCAGTAAAGGCAGAATTTCATGCTATCAAAGACCACTACTCCCACTGTCATCAGTCATATACACCTGGGGGGGAAAAACATTTTCAGCATGTTAAATATCATGTTATGAGAGTAGTTTTAAAAATTTAGAATAAATCTACAAATTATTGCTTCCCAGAAAGTACACTGTAAAATATGTCCTAGAACAGCTTTGTCTCATATCTATATCTTAGTGTAATAATGAAAAACAAAAACTTGTTGACAAACACATCTTGAAAAGAGTAATAAAAACAAATCCAAGTAATACATAATATAGATATTTTCCCCTCTGTAAAAATGAACACAGAGCTATTCCACCAAATTCTATTCTGACACCTTTAACAATAAAAGTATCAACATTAAACAAATATGCAAGTTGAAGATAGTGAAGTTCTAACCTGAATTCCAAGCCATTGCCAATCCCACTTGCAATTTTGGCATTTCTACTTTGTACTGAATTACCTGAAGAAATTTCCAGAACTCCCCATTCAGAAAAAGTTAGTATGTAATTTTAAGTTATTAAAAAAATTACGGTTGCTAATACAGTGTCTAAGAGTAAGACTAAGAATGATTAAATTAAAACTACACATTCTAGAAACAAATTCCAAACACAGAAATCAAAGAAAATGGGTGGCAGGCTAATCAGCAGCTCAGATTTAATTATAACACTAATTTCATTAAAATTTTCTTTCTATTTTGAGACTTATAGACTTTCTCTGTTACTAGTAAAATCTTGAGAACACGTGACAGTACATTTGGAAATAAAACAAGCTTCCCAAGTCAAAGTGCAAAGGTCACCATACATGAATTGCTTGCTTGAATACTTTGTCTTTGAATTACAAGTTTTACGTAGTGTTTCTATTCTTTTTTTTTTTTTTTTTTTTTTACTGAGGGAGACATAACCATTTCAAAATACAGGAACATCATGATGAAATCCAGGTTCTGTAAAACTCCATCAAAAAACACAGTTTATAAATACTGAAGAAAATTAAGCAAAGAGAGAGAATTTATAGTCTTACTGGATTTACTAGCAAAAAAAAAAAAGTTTAAAAAGCATCATTTAAGAAAGTAAAAATTCACTGTTCATTTGAGGTGCTACAACAATAAATTTCAAAGAAAACTCTTGTGTTTCTCCACAGATGAAGTACAGCACAGACCACATGGATGCTTGCTTTACAATACCCAGCAAAAAAACCTTTACAAACTGCATCCTATTTCATATGACATTAAAATTCTAAGTCAACAGGTACTGCCATCTAGATATGATTATTTTCAGTGATGTAGTTTCATTTTGTGGGGGCAAGACAAGTACTGAAAGACCAAAAATATCCTACTGCCAAGTCACACAGCAGGCAGTCTTAACCTAATAATGAACCAGCAAAGAGTTTATCATATCCCTGCCTGAAATCCTTGATCTACAGAAAGTAAACAAACAAAAAAACAAAAAACATCTGAAGTACAGTGTGTTCAACAGCAAATCGTCAGGTGTTGATGAAGAAAACATACATTTTTAGGTCACCAAATTAGTTGTGCTGCCGATAATGGCCAATGATACTCATTCTTCTGCACACCTGCACCTTCTAACTCTCTTCTCTCAAAGTGAAGAATTAACAAAATTCCTGCCTGAAGTACCCTGCTAATTTGCAAGCACAAAGCCCATAGGTACACAGCCAGGTACAGTTTTCTTTACATGCACACCTGCCTTAGCCACACAATAAACTCAGGCAGTGCATTCTGCCAGTTATATATAAGATTTAGAACTTAGGCGGAAATAAAAAAAAATAAAATAAATAAATAAAATTGAAATAAAATAAATAATTTTTAAAAAACCCCCCCACCCACCAAAATACTAAAACATTCATCCCAAAAACTGTTTAATTTTATGTTTAAAGAAAGATGAGACACAAAACAAACAAGTGATTATTTTAAAATTTAAAAATCATTTTATCTGAAGATTATTCTAATGAAGTAAGCATGTCTCACCATAGGTTACAGGTTCAAAAAAAGTAAGTGTGCCATTACATATGCACATACATAGTCACAGGAGTGAGACTTTACTATTAATCATAACATTCTATGTCATTCTCCTGCTGCACTTTTAACATAGCTGAAGCTATATGGCTTTCTCATCTTCATTTCGAAATACGGTATTTAATGATGCCCTTATAGTCTCTTAGTCTTTATGAATGTCACAAAAAGCAATTCACAACTGGCAGTAATAGCAAAATTCCTTCACTAATGTCTTTGGAAATAGAATTTTTTACCTACTTGCAAACAGGACAATTATTAGCTCCACTCATACCCCTCATTGTTGCTTTCTACTTAAAATGAAGATATGGAAGCACTATTAATCAGTATAATGAAACACCTCCCAGTATGTTTAGCACCAATTCTCTATGGAAGAAAAGATCTGTGTGGCAAACTTGCCAGTTTTTGACCTAGCCTCACTATCTATTACCCTAGCATGCTGTTAGAAAAGCAAGACAGTTCAGGCCACCTGGAGTTAAGGGAAAGAATCTCTCACCTTTAAAAAGTCTTTGGAGTCACACTCAAAAAAATTCACAGTTCATACATTACTTCCTAGAAGAAAGACATTTTATCCATGAAGGAAAATTTTGACAAATAGCCTACCATCAAATGCACAAGCTTTAATGCATTTAGATAACAACCTTCCATGCAAACATCTGATTCCTTAACTTCTCCTTTTTCTAACAAGCAGCTAAGTTTATGGAGGAGATGGGACAAGATGTGCAGTTTTTTTTAAGTCCTGCTAAGATTGTGATTCCCAGTGCAGCTGCTAAAGGAAGGGGAGCATAGGGTATAGATAGCAAGCACCAGGTGCAATTCAGTGTCTGAAATGGGATAATTAACCTTGTAACATTCTCTGGTTTAAATCTAGAAAAATCTCCTTATTGTCTGAGCAGAAGTTTAAGGATTATTCTACTGCATATACACTCAATTATGTAGAACAGGAAAGAGCTCACTTTTCAACACTAATATATAACCACATGCAAACACCCCCCACTAAATTAGTAACAAATGCTCTTACTGATTTTGGATGACAGACTTTCTGATAAGAGAAGATTTTTCCTTAAAAAAAGTCTTAAAAAAAGTTTAAATTAAACACTTTTCTTGTTCCCCTGATGTAATAGAGCTGAAGTTCATGCCCTGGTTCAGTCAAATCTAATAGTTTTAATTTAGTTTCAACTATTATTGGCCATAAAAAGATGTATTCAAAAGGGTATTTATGTTTCCTTTTTTCTATTGCATCAAAGTTAGGAAAACACATCTGGGTAGCGTACATTCTAGCCATGCTGCAGACCAAAATCTAGATAAACGTTTTGTCTAGAGGGATGACTAAATAAGTTGGCCAAATATCAGAACAAATTCACTTTGATGTTTTCAGTTGGTGGAGCTCAGAAACATGACCTAAGTTATACAGTTACATCCCCTGTATGACTAGCAACCATCTCTTCCTTTAGCATCTGTCAGGGTAGGAGAAGTGGAGGGAAAGAAGGATTTGTTATGGATGAGGGCAAAATTCACCATGGATAAAATGATAGGAACTTAAGGAAAAACATTTGACTACTTTCAGTCATATTCATGAACAATCCATATTCATATCTTTTCCAGGACCATCTCCAATGCCTGCTTCCACTGTTACCAACAGATGTCGTGGAATCTGATTAGGAGCCCATAAAGAAAGATGGCATTTGAGACTCACACTGCAGGTCCACACAGCTGAAATCAGACTGCATTTACAGGGTCCATGTAAGCAATTCCCTCTAGAGTGATGCTGAGCCACTTGTCAAAAGTTAATGGTGAAAATATATAAAAATAGATAAAACTTCACATCAGGTACAGAACAAACTTCCTGAGCTCCATTGATCATGCAAGGAAGCACACAGCTGGCATGTTGTTTAATGATGGGACTGGACAAAATTACTGAGCATCATTCCTGTGGAAAGAACTACTGAAGACAATCTGTTGTGCAATGAGAATATGAACCAAACACAATGCTCTTTACTAAATGGAAAATTCCTAGGGGAATATATAAAACAAAAATAATTTCCCAGAAGAAGTAACTCCATTGAAGAGCTTTCCATTAAAGGAACTGGAGGAAGAAGTGCCTTCTACCCTCACAGTGCAAAGACGCTATGAGGAACCAGGAAGATATGCACTCTTGCCTTCTTTTGGAGCAAATAGAAGACCACAGCTGTTTAAAACAGAGGTCCACAAAGACAAATTGTAAAATGAGGTGACTAGTTTCCCTTAATTTCCTTTATAAAAGAGTGGAGAGACCATTATCTTTTTTTTTTTTTTTTTAACCAAAGAAGGTATCTAACGTTCAGTGTCTTTGACTCCAGAAGATCCTTCTTTGTCTCCATTGACTACAGAGAAAATTGAAATTCCCTAGATGAAATCTGCTTTTGTGAATCTCACCCACCATATCATAGCAAAGCATTCCAAAGTTTTTCAAGGGATATGCATAGATAGCCCTTAGCCATGAAGTTTGTATGAGAAATAGAATCAAAGGACAATTTCATCTCATCAGAGCCAATCAATTCATTATCAGTCAATGAATTAACTTTATTCAAATGACCAAAGGTGTTGCTGTGTTTGAGTATTTCAGTACAGATGTATTCTCATGTCTCACAACACTGTATCAGGATGCCTTAAACTCCATGAAGGAGGAGATCTTGGCTTTCTTCTTCCCTAAAAACAGCTATAAAGCTGGAGGATATTATAAATTTTAATTACCAGCTACCCTTAATACAGCATTTATAGGCATGAATTAGTGATCACCCCTCAAATTATAATGAGCTAAACTAAAGTCGATGTTTTTGCAACACATATGCTTATGAATAGCATTTTCTCCTAGTGTTCACAATTCTCTGAAACAAAAACAAAATATAGAAAACAGTTAATTCAATGTGACAAAAATGATTTTTTAGATTTCATTGAAACTGACATACGGCATTCTAGAGAAAATTTGTAGCTTAATACAGCACTAAGCATCAAAGGATCTTGTTTGAATTTTTTATACCTACCAATTTAAAAAGTATAGTAACTAATTTTGTATTTTAGATATTCCTAATTTCCCGCAGAGACACAGTTCATTAACGCTACATGAGAAGCATTCCCAATATTGGGAGTCAATTCCACTACCTCCTACATGGAGGTCTTTCAGTTAAAGGCACAGGTTCTTTCTCACAGCACACACACAGATAACTGCACATGCACTGAAGTTTCCTCAAGTCTCTGCACACTCTGTTGACAAAGCTTTAACTACCACTTTACAGAATTACTGTACATTACAGTCTGCATGTCACATGGCTGATTAACATCCCACATCTCAGTAGAATGACTGAACTTCCCAAATACAGAGCCATGGTAGAGGAAATAGTTCAAAAATACATTAAAAATCTTCATCTTCAAGTTATTTGTTTCTGAAAATATTACTCATCTTCAAAAGAGTTGGATTTTGATGATCTATATGGATCCCTTCCAGCTCAGGATACTCTATGAAAGGTATATATCCTGCATGCAGCTTTCATTGCTTTTTTCTGGAGTAAAAAATAAAGCTATCCCCAAGACCTTCACTACTACTCTAAGCCTTCTTAAAAAAAAGTAATAGAGCATTGACTGTATCACACCACTTATTCACACCTCCTGTTCTGCACACTGGAGACACACCTCAATAATTCCTTAGGATCAAGCATAAAACTATGCACGATATTGTTAGGTTCCATTTTCCACAACTGCTGTTTGACTGGGACAACCAGTCTCCTGTAAATGACTACAGAACTCTACCCTTCCCTCTTTTATCCATTTCTTTTCAATATACCCTTGAAGGACAATAGGTGTTTTGAGGTGCATACACATCAAGGCATGAATCCTCAGTCAAGTCTTCCCACGGCAGCAAAATTTAAAAAGGAGAAGAGAAATAAGCTCAAGGCCTGTTACATACTAGTATTGGCCACAATCCTTCCACATAGCAGCACAGTATTGAAGACACAAAATTACCAACACTTTCCCTTATTGTGAATAGCAACATGTTCTAAACCTGCAAAAAGAAGTCAGAAAAGTGGCCCACAGAGAAATGAACCACAAACGTTTTAGTTCCCTTAAAAAGAAAATTTTAGTACATTTGGGTTTTGATTCATTATCTGTACAGCCCAAAACCTAATTATTTCTGGCTATAAGCATTGAAAGCTTTACCTGAAAACCATTAACATTATTTTTTATCCATTGAAACAAACCATTCCAACATAAGTCTATTCTTCTGTTAAAAAGTCAAAGTACAGCTTAAAAACAATCAACATATACCCAAAGCAAACAAATATCTTTTATTTGGGATGCCATCATTTTCCTTTTGTTGTGCTATTCCTAGTATTGCAAAAAGCTAAAGGTAAACAGTATTTTGTGATGGAGGAAAGGTTTTTTTAGACCACTGTAAAATAAAATTCTCTGTCTGAACCTGAAGAGTAATCACAGACAATTGTTCACTGAATTCACATAGCAAACAGGTTTTGAAACACAATATGAAATATTGTAGATCTAACCACATATCCATACTATAAAACACATCAGTATTAACAAGACTCAAAAAACTACAGTTTAGAATACACTTCACATACCTCAGGTAGCTTAGGGTGTCACCGTTCTTATAAGCCAAATTATGCAGGAGGCAGCCTAAATGTTTATTAGAAAGTTATTGCTTCAGAAAATCTCACTGATGTGGGTTGGCTTTACTTGGGGAAAAAACATTGTATCCTGCAGTCATCTTTCCTAGTATGATCTGAGCATTTTCAAATTAACTGAAATAAACTTATTAAATATGGTATGTGCAGGTCAAACTTCTTAATCTATTTTGTTTGTCAACAAGTCTAAAACCAAATTTTTGCTACACAGTTTTTCTGTAGTAATTCTATTTAAAAATAATTAAAATTTGACCAATTATAAAGCATAAAATTTATTCTAATGAGACCAGAAAAGAAAGCTTAGTCACTAATTTCAGCATAACTGAGATTTTACATGAGGAAAAAATCAAATGCAGAATGTAAGCAAGCTAGAAAAATATATTTTCTTCCAATTGATAATCCTAACTCTTAATTTGTAATTAGATACAAACACATTATACATGCATAATTCTTAAAATATAATTCTATTTTTAAAAGGCAATTTTCTGTGTGTGGAGGAAACACATTCAGCTACTATCAATTTTAATAATATTCACAGATACAGAAAAACTGAAACAAACTGAAGCAAAGAGTACCCTTGATGCAATAACTCACTTGATAAAACCTAGCTCTCTATTAAATAAAATAAACCCCTCAACTTAATATTTAGCATTTTCAACATTTTAAGATCACTACCATTATCAGGAGTTACTATCAAGGTACTAATGGACAAAATCCTTTTCAAAATGGCAAAGGGTACTTCTGCCAGTAATTATCCCTACTAATTGAAAAGTGCCCTCTTTCATTTAGTCTTTTCTAGTGAGTGCTCCTCTTATCTGTTTTTCTCTATGTGATATCAGCCAGCACCTGTCTCACCTGCTGCTCCATTAGTGTCTTACCCCTCCATAACTACTTGTTTTCTTTTCAAATATCTTCCAGTTTACAACAAGATTCAGCTGGGTATTTCTCAATTTATTTCTTTATTATCAGTCTATGAAAATATTGCAAAGGATTTTTATTGTCACTTGATAATGTCGTTCCGATTGGGAACGGCTGGAAGGAACGACATAGACTCTCAGGGAGTCAGAACAAGAGGATCCTTTAGTTTATTGCTAGCAGGCCTGCTTTATAGACAGATACGTGGAAAGTACAGAAAGGAAACTCTTATTGGTTAGTAAACTGCTACATTACCATCATTGGTCAGTGGGGCACACCACCCCCCTGACTTTCTCCTGCAAGGAAAACAAGGAACACATAACAACACCTGCAAGGTTGTTTTGTGTCCCTGAGGATTGTTTTAATTCTTTCCCAGACTACTTTCTCAGGACCAGCCTGAGAAGCTCTGCAGCCTGTAATACGTACAGGCACTGTCAGAATTTAGCATCCATAGATATAACTGGTGGATGAGTTAGGAGCATATCTTATTTATGACAGGACATCAAGTTATTTTTTTCTTTCAGCTTTGATGATGACACTTCACAGCTGACATACAAACAGATTTTACAAAAAAAAATCTCAAAAAATATGTCTGAATCTGTAATCCATCTACAGGTCTTTAAAAAGCAATACAGCTTTCATCCCCTCACCTTTATTTTCAGGCACTTGCAATTTTTCCTGTCCTTTTGTGGTGATTTTGAAAAGTAATATCCAGAACAAACAGTAGAAATGGGAGACAAACTATACTGAATAACAACAGTCCTGAACATATATTTTTTTCCTTAACTAATGTGCAATACAATTCAATAAGAAGTAATTTTTTTTAATAGTTCAAACTAAACACATAATAAAAAAAGAGAAATAAAAATATTGTGTCTTTTCATACAGTTGTATCAACAACTACTGGTTATATTATACTCCTAAGTAACTTTCTATTACAATTCCATTTCAGACACTCCATTATTTTATTCATGATTAATGTCAGGCAAATATCCTTACACTTATCTCAGTCTATATCTAATTTATTTGAATATCAGCTTTACCCAGTTCTCTGGAACTGGCCTCCTCTGTCACTTCTTATTGACCTTCCTCACACACATAATTGTCTGTCCAAACTTTTACTGTTCTTAAATATGAGTTAAATTCTTATTGAGGATTTAAAAAGATTTACAGTAATATTTAATATTCTCCTTAGTAACTTCTGGAAACTGTTAAAGCCTTAGATCAGAACAAAAACTTCTCCCTTTACATCAGTGAAGAATATGTAATAAATATTTCTCTTCTTGAAGTTACTATGTCACATCATAGCTGAAAAAAACCCCAAACAAACAATAAAGTAACACTTCTAATGGCAAAATGTATGAATGTACCAGTCTCAGGTAACTGAAACTCTACAGATTCTCAAAGATTTAAACACAATACAACTTTCTAACATTCCTGTTTGCTGAATGGCTCCCTCATACCAACCCATATACATGCATTTCAAAACCAATCAGAAGAAAGGTTTAGGAAAAATATGCTATTAACTAATTAACTTAAATAGGCAGGGGATCAAGCAGGTTTCTTCCCTATTGTGCTGAGGTCTTTTATCTCTATCTTCTGTTTTCAACTCAACCGATACTGCTTCAAGACACACAAATACCTCTGCAGGAAAGAAAATTCACACCTGCACTAAATGTATTCCTAGAGCCTTTTCCTCACTCTTTGTCACAAATTCAACTACAACAAATGAATTTCTATTTCTTTCCATTACTCCCTGCTTCAATAACATCTGATGCCACAAGTTCAGGAAGCAAAATATTAGTTAATCTACATTACATTAACGCAATGAAGAAATTGATAATTCATTTTTTAAGAGTTCAGTTTATTTACACATCAACTTTAGATTTTATTATCAGTGTGTTCTTAGGTTTGATAGGATGAGAAAAGTATCTCAGTATGTACACAGATTTTTTAGTATGTAAATACATTGCAAAACGTGTTGGAAAGCTACAGCAGCATTTATGAATACTAAACTGATGTTCTTGGCAATTTTGCTACAAGATGATTATACTATCAAATAAGGTCTTGGGTGGCTGTAATTAAACTTTACACTCTATTTTAAACTTCTGATTGTACTAGAAAAACTCCATATACAGTGGAAGCACGGAAGCATTTATGCTCCATGGTAATACAGCATTGTTTGAAAGGTGTTTGCTTCCCAGTAAGGGTCAGATTTTGTTTATAAAGCACAGCCCTCTAAATTGGCTGGGACACTAGCTGAACTCAAGATTCTTCATGGGAGTTAAGATTTTTCAGGATTCAACTACTGAAGATTCCTGAGTTTTATCCTCCACAGCCAGAGAGAATACAGGATAGAATATTTATAGAATGGGATATTTTGAGAGAAGGATAATTTGTTATTTTCACCATATATGGACAACACATATATTCTATATATAATATAGAAGGGATATTTTTAGGGGACACGTCTTCACTGCTGCAAACTATTCCCTCAAGAAAGCAATTAGCAGTTAATTTGAGTAATTGTCAGGCAAAACATGTGACTTCTGTGTCTGGACTTATTCCTGGTAATTTTTAGGAGTTTAACAAGTAAAGAGGTTTTCCCTATATCCCATTACAACTACTTTTATTGACCTCCAAATAACTGATGATGTGATAGTAGTTACCAATATACTTGTCAAAACAAATATATTCTACATATTATCTGAACAAGATCCCTATAATTGAAAGCCTAATACATTAACCCATGGTGCCATGTACTGTGTGAGCAGCAAGAAAAGTATGTGTTTTGATTGCATATTTGCCACTTTGTTTCATACCTTACTCTGACTGCTTGGCAGCCCATAAAAATATTTTAATGTAAAAATGCCCAGTTTTAAAGAGAAACTGGTCTCCCTAATCTCCTTCTATAATATAGTGTTGTCATTCTAGAACTAATACAAAAGCAAGCTAGCAAAGTCCTACCACGTTCTTCATATCACTGCTAGAACATGGTAGCCTGAATTTTTTCTCATTCCAACACAATTTGTAATTGCTTTAGAAAGCATTAGTTGAATGGCCTTTAATCTGAATTATTAGTCTGGATAATTTTTACACTGGCTTGCTATATTTTCTGAGTCTTAACTCAGTCTCCTTTTAATAAAGGTATGCTTTTGTTTTGCCTAAGATCACTTAATTATCATATAGGAAAGTGACAAGACTTAAGGAAAATTTTAACTTCACTTCCATAAGTGGTATCAGCTAATCAAAAATTTTGCATGCAAGCTTAACTGAAACATGATGGCAAATAAGGGATGAGTTAATTTTAAAAGTGAATATAAAACATACTCTAGGTATAAAGCACAACTGCACATCACTATAGTCTATATACCAAAGTACAACTCCTCATCAGGTAATTTCAGTGTCCAGCAAAGTGTTTTGCAAATAGATCAGAATCTGTATGAGTCCTTGGAAAAAGTTGTGACTATAAAAGACAATTTTACAAGCAACAATCCTCCACACCCATGAGGTTAATGTGAATGACAAACACATTCATCTTAGCATAACATGACCTTTATTGTTTCTAATTGGGTTTCTGTGTCTTCTTCAAGCCAGGGAAAAGTCTGTCTCATTAAACTGACAAACTTTTTACAGCCACCTGGTTCTGATGAACAGGAATACATCCACATGAGAAATGTCAGTGAACTTCAAATAGTACATTTTGCACTTTGACCCTTGAAGTCAAATGTACATGCAAATAAAGCCCTGAAAGGCTTCAAGAAAGCAATTTCTACTGGTGCAAATTAAAATACAAATTGTAGGAGATTAGCCTAATAATTCACAATTGCTAACCTTAAAATAATCTGCTTCTAATCCCCACTTAATTTAAAACCAAATATTTTAATAATCAAACTTTTATCAACTGTTTTCTCCATGAATATTTCCTCCCTTAACAGCTATATTATTTTTCTGCAGTGCTGATTTGATATTTTCCCTCCAATGGAAATTAAGCAAGGATTCTGTCAAGGAAACAGAATATTTTTTGACTGAATTATTTTTATTTTTTCTACACATTTAACTCCTTTAAAGCTTTCAGAAGTATTTATAGTCTCCAAAATTACTTATTGCCTTTCTTTTAATCTTTATCTTCGGTAAAGAATCTTATATAGTAGAAATGTTACAAGCTCTTTGCATCTCAGGTGGAGAAGAATAATGTGATTGGGCACATTTCCCTCTTTGTCCTGGTTAGTACTATTAAGACCTTTCAAATGAGCATTTTAACAAGTATATTCTTGAGTCCCCAGCTTTATCTCAACTTGTCAGCAAGCTCTGCTCCCCATGGAAACAAACAGTAAAAGACTAACTTGACATCTTAAACAAAGGCTCTGTCCTTCAAAGACACTGGGGTGAAGGAGCAATTTAATTAAGATGGGAAAAGAAGCTGCCAATCAAATTTTAAAACACCATTCATTAGATGGGTTAATAGATAAAAAGTGCCACAATTTCTGGAATCCAATCTCTTTCACTGCTGCAAGCAATACTTCACTGAACATGAATTGCTAAAAGGATTGACATAATATATTTTGGGGGAGGGAAGGGTTAGAAATGTTCACTTATTCCAGTGAATCACTCTGCCATAATGCTTGCAAAGTAAGATTGGTGTGTTCCCCTTGGGCAAACACCTGTTTACGAATTGGGACATATCATTAAAAGTGACTTCACCTTCTTTTGCGCTCCATGCCAAATTCAGTACAACTGGGCTATGCCAGACCAGCATTCCATTCTCATGTTCTGGACAATTAATTGCAACCTTCAGTTTGACTACTTATCTAAGGTATTTAAAACAGTGCCTAAAAACAGGGAAAGAAACAGAAACAGCTTTCATATTTTCCACCTAAAGAAATTGTGCCACTAGTTTAGTTAACACAAATATACCCTAGAAAACAATGAATGACTAAGACAAATTATTAACCCACAAAGTGCACAACACTTCTCATTCATTAATGATGTCATTCAAATTCATACAGATACCTTTCTTAAATCCAAAAACGAACATGCAAACACAAAGAGAAACATTCTACTCTGCAAACTACTCAAAGGACTAAAAAAAGCTTTTTGTCACCCATAGCATTTTGGCAAAACTCCAGTATGGAAATATAGATCTAGATACACACACACACATGCACATATATATAGAGTAGGTTTGGCTGAAAATAAGTAAGAAGTAAAGTAAAATGACAATGTATCTATTCCTTTGAACAACATCAGTAAGAGTCACAAGTGCAAAATCAGAAATATGTAGGCTATTTAAGTACCATAGACTGATGCTGAAATGCACCAAATATCTTCCAATAATTTTGGAGAATACAAATACTCTAAGCAGCTTAAAGTCCATTGTTATTTGAGGTACCTAAATAAGGCATGGGAACCTACAGTGGATTACACAAAATTCAAGTGTAAAGACTGGTATTCCTAATATTAAAAAAAATTCACCCATCTGCCATTTATTGCTGTACACTCATTATTATTGCAATCAGTCATCTCCTCTTTTGATTGTGCTGTAGAACTGTAGATAACAGTGGTTAGAAATAACACGAGAGATTGATGTAACATTATAAATACACACAGTTTTAGTTGTAGTGGACCACATCCTGGTTATCAGGCAGATGTTTGCTTTCTGCTAACACACAGTAAATGCATACCATCTAAGCCAAAAGGGGGGTCACTTCCTACATTGCTTCCTCCAGTGTCTGAAACTTCAAAGCAGCAAAGCCATCTCTGTGCCTGCAAAATTCCCTGCCAGTCTGCCTGAACTGTCTCCACGATCCCAAGGAGCACAGCAGGTTCTGCCTTGTACCCACTGCCCCACAAAGAGCCTGGAAGCTGCTCTACAGCACACAGAGCCCAGAAGTAGTCCCAGATGACAAGATCTCAGTGTACTCTTGATGACATGTGGAACATGCTGGCATGTCATCCCCATGTTTAAGGGGATGCTGGAGCCTCCCTCTAAAAGCAGTATGGTCACAGAGTCTATAACATGCCCCTATACTCCATCCCAAAAACAGCTGTCTTTGAGTCATTTTGACTGAAACAAAATTCATTTGAAACCCAAGACAGCAAAACAGAAGGTTCAGACTTCCTCAAATGCCCCTAACAGGTCCTTTTTGTGATGCTAAATATTAAGAGGCAAGATATGAACATGACAGCCAATGCTTTTCTGAAGTTTTATGTCAGATAAAATCTAAAGATTGCACATGCAGCATTATTGCTTATGAAAACACTATTGTGATCTAAGAGTTAAACACAAATATTTACATTTGGCTTTTTTATTTAAATATTATTTAAAATATAATTCATATTAATTGGAATATTAATTAAAACAATATTTTATTAATAGTTTATTAATATTAATTGAAATAACATTTTTAATGAGAAAACTATTTCCAAGCACTTGATAAAATAAATCCTCAAAAGAACTAAGATTAATTCCTATTCATGAATTCAAATTAATTCAGTGTGTTTCCAATAGTATTTACAATAGGATTGATGCAGTAAACACATATTGATTTTGACATAGATTAGTACTGATGACATATGACATCAGAAGTAATACATATAAAGCATAGCCTGAGAATGGCAACTTTTAATGCCAGTATATGCCTAGAGGAAGATGTCCCAGCCCATAGCAGCAGGGACTGGAGTGAGGTGATCTTTACAGTTCCTTCCAACCCAAGCCATTCTATGTTTTTATGAAAGGACTAAATAATTAAAATAGAAATTCCATTGACTAACATTAGTCACTTACTTCCATGTCACTCCATATACGACATTTCCCTCTCAATTTTTTTTTTTTTCTTGTATCTACGGCTAACATTTTATGCTGCTCATTAAGCAAAACTTACTTACAAAAAGGTAGAACACACATTTAGATTAATGAGCTGGGGGGACACAACTAGATTTTGTTTTACTTCTACAGCTTAACTGCAGTGTATTGCAGTAGCCAGGAGATATTAGAATTGTTCTATTTCTTCCCAAGCATTACACTTAATATTCCTGAAAAAGACTGCACAAAAATATCTAAAACAAAATATTATATCTTACTCTTTGCTAGCAACTAGCACTAATACCTTAACCAATTTTTTCAAAAAGCATAGAAAATTTTAAAAAACGACAATAACTTTTTCCAAAATCTGGTATTTATTCAAAAGCAATTTCACACACCATCTTTGAGTATCTAACTATACAAGATCTATACATTTGAGCATAAGAATTTCAGAAGTGTCTTACTACATCATAGATTTGAAAGATAGCACCTAATACCTTGGAATAATGTGAGAGAAATAAGGGTTCATGTTCTCAATGATGGCCAGGCTGTGGGCAATTGGTGCATTATACTGTCTTTTGGCAGAAGTGAACTGAGCCACTTCCTTTTCGTTAACTGCAGCCATAGGAACTGTGCAGCAATTCCCAATTTATCTAACCTCTGGGGTTCTCAAGCATGGCCTTTTATAGAGATCTCATGAGTATTTCCATATCCTCCTAGAAGGATCTCAAAAAACCCAAATCTAAGAAGATAAGTACAGATGGCACAGGATTCTCTAGTTACTACATCAACAAGACCATCAGGTGCAAGAAAGCACTAGCCAGAAATTTTACTGAGGTGTTTTTAGCACTGTTTTAACCCAGTAATCTTAGGCACGGCACTTCGCACGCTGAGTCCAGAATTGCAGCACAGCCAGAAGTAACTCATATCTGCCCATTATAGACAAACCATACCAAAAGCAGAACTCTCATGGATTCATTTTCAATATTGCCACAGAGCCAAGGATCTTGCCAAATAGAGGTAATGTTGAGAAGTAAAATATATATGATCACAATTTTAATTTTAGTTGACATTTCATCATTATCACTAGAGGAAGAAAGAGGCTGAGTGTTGAAAAAACAAGTGCTTCAACTCCTGGCTCAACTCTCTTCCATCAATTCCTCCTGTGCTAACTAACTAGAATAAAATCTCACACCTCAGTCTCAAATGACAGATCAAAACTACAATGTAAATTATCCAAAAAAGAATTCTGTTCCACCAAATTTCTGTCAGATTATATAACATATTAGGTCTAAACAAGAAAAAGTGTAATATCCAACTTGGACGTTGTACAGCCACATTCCAATCCATGGAGACAAGGCTATCCCACCTGTTTTAACACAACCATTTCACATGTAAGAAACTGAAACATTCTAGAAATCAAACAGAATGTATGCTGTGAGACATGTTCTAGAGTTACCTTTATAAATTCTGCTTTTTGTGTTCATACAAATCCATACACACAAATACATGTTTGTACACACTATATATAACATACTACACACTATATAAATATACATCCACATATCAGCTATGTAAAATAAGCTTGAGGAATCCATATATTTCCTATTCCCTTTACACAAAACTGTTGTGAGTTTAGGTCAAAAATTAATACAACTTTACTGTTTTGGGTATTTTTATCTTCTAATTTTCACCTTTGACATGAAATGCCCACACTAAACAGAATTGGCCTTTTTCAAAGAGAACCAAAGCAGTGTTACAGCATGGATTTTTCAGAAGTGAACTGTAGCATAATACAACTAATATGCATAGAGCACACTCTCCCAGGACTAGTATTCTGCTTTCAGAACAAGGGAGGCCCGCTTATTCAGCTGACCTCCCATCCTGAGAGGTATTAGGACTCCTCCTCAAACTACCGAGTTTCAATCCTGGCATAACTCCAGTACTGCACTCGTTTCATAAACGTGCTTTCAGAGCCAAGACATCTGCGTACTTCAGTGACATGCAAGTTATAAAAGGAGTGTTTATATCCAACTTCAGCATAATGTGAAAGTTTAGCAGCCACAAGACAGCTTTATACAGTGACTGGACGTTACTTAAAGGCTTCATTGTACTTCCAATGACAGTACTCAGCAAAATAACTAGAACTCTATAAATTAATTACACTTTCTTCTAATAATTACTAAACTCTCCTGGGTTTATAAATAAGGTGGCCCAAGCATCAGGAAACATGGCAGGAAGCCCAATGACTGATTTAAAATTTATCCCTACTGACCAGTACTTCCCACTATCATTGTTCACTGCAGGAAACAAGAAAGTAAGCTTTGAATCATACAATATGTAGCACTCCAGCTGCTGAGTTGTACAGCTTTCCAAGCGTGCTCTGTCCCAAGAGCGAGTTCTCTGATTGGGTAACCCAATGGAACAAAACTTCTTTCATGACATCTTCATTTCTGCCCCTTTACTGTTAGTCTTCCAACATGTACCATCCACTTGGCAAATTCAATGAATATTCAACTATTTTCCCAGTGGTTTGAAAGGAATGAAAAAAATCCTGTAGTTTCAAATACCTGTCTAGCTCTTTCTGACAGTAATGGTACATACTGCATGCTTACAGGAATTACTTGTCTTCCAAATAAAGCTGGACACTCCACAAACAACTTTTTAATGCATTATTACAATGTTTATATAAAGCCACTGCTATGAGCTTAGAGTGCAAATATGCTTTATCATCCTTCACCATCATCTGGATGGAAAAGTCACAACTGCTAACAGTGATATCTAGACAGATACCATACTGGAAAAAGAATGCATGAATAAGGATGAAAGAAAACATCTGAAAAAAGCACCATTTGTACCTAATCTTCCATGGAAGATGTTCCAACAGTCTTAGAAAAACAGTGCTTGCTCATCTTGTTGCTTTCTTCTAATGCTCCTGCTCTCATTTGCTAAAAATTTCCATTTTAGGTTCTTAAATACATAATTTAAATCCATGGTGAAACATGTAGGAGTACACCCTTAAATAAGTGAAGAAGGAGTAGTGTCAGGGCCTTAGTAATTTGACAGAGCAATCTACATAATCTTTGCTGACTATGTCATTATATATTTTAGCATTATCAATCATACCTCCCTACACTTGCTTTTCCCTTAAAGCTTTTAAGGAGAGACTGTGACTTTGAGCCATTTTTCAGTAATAAGAAGAAAAGCAGAAGCCTGTAGCACCAGTTTGGAAAGCTTTACACATGCTTTATTTCCTCAGAATAGCTGAAAAGCACATTCCTCTTCTCCTTTTCACCTTACAGATTCCCACTGCTGCTTGCATCTTCCCATGACTTTCTAGACACATACCCCACATTCTCTGTTTGGTGGCATTCATGCTTCTCTGCATAAATTTCCTTTCACTGTACACATTGCCTTCTACTCCAGAATTTATATATATCCAATATACCACATTCTATCTCCATAACCATTTACACTCATGGAAAAATATCTGAAGGGAAAAAACAGGCCTGATATAAATATTTAACACAAATTGGGATTTCATCACTTCTATCAGTTAACATATGTTTAAAATTTAAGATTTTCATCATAATTCTTAGGAAAGTTCGTCAGCAAGCATCAAATTAATGGTCTTTTTCAGATGCTTTACAAATTAATACAAATCTGACAGGTCTCAATTTTTCTCCTCCTTGCTTCACTGATTGTCAGGAAAGATAGTAAACTTTTTTCCATAAACAATGCAACAAAATCCCCATGTTAAAAGTGTAATTCAGCTCCATCTTAATGGCTCCTTAAAATGTTTTATGACCTTCCTAGATATGTCCAGTGCTAAGGCAAGTGTAAATAAATTCAGAATTCTTTGAGAATACAATATTTAAATACAGTACACAAAGCTTCTTTTGTGAGGCTGAGGTCAATACTCAATACATTATGTTTTCTGAGACAGCTCTACTGCCTCCTTTTCATAAAGCCTTACTTGTAGAGAAGGGAAAAAATGCCTTTTCCTGTCAAAGAGCTCATCTGCTAGCACTGTAATGAATACGATATTTTTAACTATAAGATGAATGTACTGTGAAATGAACACAGGTATCTATGATCCTCCCAGCTCTAACAGCAGTTGTGTTATGAATATTTAAATAAACATCTGGATTCCCTTTAGAATTTAGCTGGAAAGGGAATGCTATACTGACAATAGTGAATTGAGAGCAAGGATTCAGACATCACTCTGATGCAAGAAATTGTTACATGGTTCCTCTCTAATGAATATAAAAACATACCTGAATAACAGCTTGAAAAATATGATTAACATGAAGTACAAGTTTTAACATTTTCATTTTGCAGAATATTTGGCAATTTAAAATCTCAATGCAAACCCATAGTATTAAAACTTTCCAGCTGAATTTATGAAACCATTCCATTTTTGAGCCATTTTATTTTATGGGCTTTTTGCTTTGAGATAGTCATGCTATCAATATGAACAACAAAACACCATTTGAAACCCAAAAATATCAAGAGTGGAAAATAACATTTCAAGTTCTTCATTTCAAAATGCTACCTTTCCAATTTCCTCCGTTACTCTGTATTAGGAAATTCATGTTACTTTAGATTTCTAGATGAAGAAATACTCACATATGCTCCATACAGACAAAGTTTGAACAGAACATTCTGACAACTACAAATAATTGTGAAAGCCTGGAGACTGGCTAACACTAATTAGTAGGCCAATTTTAGTGATTTGGCATTTTCTGATGAAAAAATACTCCATAAAAAAAGCTAAAGAGCTCCAGAGATGGGACAGCATTCTCCAGAATAATGAATAACACTGTATGTGCAATAAAAGCTTAAAAAAAAATGAGTTTAATATGGCAGAAAAAGGAAAGTATAAAAGCAAAAAATTAGGGCATGAAAGAGACATATCTGCAGTAGACATTCAGGATGCCAAAAAGAAGTGGCTCCTGGACTTCTAGATTTGTAGGCGTTAAAATACGTCTAATTAAATAAATTTGTGGAAGAAAATACAATGAAAGTAATAGCATTATGTCCCATTTACACTCAAAATCATAAAACTGTAGAAGAAAATACAATTAAAGTAATAACCTTACTTCCAGCTTAAGCTCAAAATATTTTAGTAATTATTCTTTTCAGATGACAACCTGTGCTATGAAATCACTGCCTTAAGTATGCTGTCAATATTACAATAACCTTGAAGTGGAACAAAACATCTGTTCTGGTAGTAGTACTAGCTTTATAAACAGTGATTGTGGAGTTCAGTTTCTCCTACTATTTCAGCCATAAGGCTCTCTATAGTCACTACATATCTGTACAGTCTCATTACACCTCAGTATACCTTTCGCTTCAAGAAAAAAAACAAACCAACCATAAAAAACCTTCAGCAAAGCTCAAGTACTCCCAAATTTCTTCATGGTCCACCTTAGTTCAGTTCTTCTAACAGTGCTCTACTGCTTCCTCAAAATTTACTAAGGGTCCTCACAAAGACTTTTTTTGCACCTCTGCCACATTGGAAAAAATGATGTTTGTGTTTAATTGAACATCATTCTTTATCAGTCTTCCTACTACTTCTTACACACCCCACAAGCTTGCAATGTGAAATTTGTGAAGACATGGAAAATTCCATTTTCTTACACTCCAGGTTTACAACTTCACTGCTAAAATCAATCAGTAGTTCAAATGGATGATAAAACAGGAGTCACATGTGGATCCCAAGCTACAGTTGAAGGAATACTCAAAATTGCTAGAGGAGATCATCCTATGAGCAAAACAATTTAACACTGTCCATCAAGGGTTTTTTTACATCTAGAAGTTGAATGCCACAGATTCATCTGCCAATCTGTTATTTTTCCTAATGTTTACACAGCTCTAAGCCTCTGACTTTAAGACCTTTGACCAGAAAAGTTTAAGGATCAAAATTTAGCAATCCAACCTGGTAGAAATATTATTTTTGAAACATACTGAAATACACAGTGAAATGTTGATGCCAAAACAGTATTTGTTCCCGTTGCTGGATTTTTTTCACTTTTTTTAATTAGTGGTGAGATGGTTGGATGTTTTGTTTGTGGTATTTGAAAAATCAAATATCAAAAGTCTCAGAGGATTATCAACTCCAACAAATTCATCAAAGCATGAAAAATGCAAATAGAGTATTTCAAACATTAATACAGAGCACAGTTTGTGAAAATTACACAAACATATTTGAAATAAGAGAACATATTTTAAAAACTGAAAAGAGAACGAACAGTAAATGGAGAAAAAATTTCCTAAGATGACAGAAATTCTTCATTTTACTCAGTATGGTTAAAGATTGAGTCTCAATGTCATCACATTATCACTTGGAAATAGCACCACTTTCATTGCATGTTTAGTGCATGCATGATAGTACCATACTCTAAACTGCAGCAACTTAAGATTGTAATAGCTGTCACAATAAAGTTGAAAAAACGTTCAGATCTCCCAGTATATTCACTGGGTCACATTGCCCACAGTGAAACTAATTACATGTGATACATAAATTGTAAACATCTAAGTGACAGAGACTGCCTACTGGACCTAATTATTTGGTTTTTTTCAACTGCTCTGTTATCAGTTTGAAGCAAGCAAGGAAAATCTGGCTCTAAGTGTATTAAACTTGAAAGAAAGGGAAAAATGGTTACAGAACAAAGGCAGAGTTATATTCTAGCTGTAAAATTCCCTTACTGTTGTTTGGCATTTGCTAAAAACAGATTGGTAAAGTTTGTATGCAATCAGTTTGTGTTGCTAATAAAGTTTTACCTTCCTGGAGGCAGGAATAATTGACATTTACCATCTGCCATATTTCTAAATAATTTATATCTAGCCTAATACTGTGGTATATACTAATATATAAAATTACTTTAAAAGCTAAATACTAATTTTCATTGAGTATAACCTAAAAAAACTCATGTACTGGACTTCCTTTGAATTTTACATCTGCATCGATCCTGACACAGCACATGAGGAGTCTGTGATCCACACAACATTTCATTTGCAGAGGCCCAGGCAAGTGCTGTGCTGCATATCCAGGTCTCCAGGCCTGTGTTGTGTGGCACAAATGCCGCGGCCACTGAACACATGGAACCAATGCATTGTGCAGAGGAGCCTGCTGGCAGCTCCACCTCCATACCCACAATTGCATCACTTGCATGGTCTTGTCTTTACACCTGAACATGCAGCAAGGTCTCCCAAGAACATAATTCCATTTCTATTATAAAAATTTAGGAGAGTTGTTCGCTTGTTTTCCTAGACAATCCTTTAATAGCTGGAATGATCAAAAGAGAGAATCTTTTCCAGAGGGGGTGTCTTCCCAGCACACTGCACGTAGGTTGGAGGTAGTGCTGGGTTTCCCAGCATCTAAAGGATGCTTTTTTAAGTGTGTGAAGAGAGCATTGTGAATGATGCCTTGTGGTGTGAGTGCCTTTTTCACTGGGACCAGCAGCTTCCAGCACAAAACATCACATCATGTCTATATTGTCCCTCTATCTCTACTGCTGGCTCAGCACACTACAGCTGGCAAGACCATGGGAGCTTGGGGCTTTACAGTAGCACCTGCTACCCACTAAAGTCTCAGAAAGCCAAATCCAGGAAAGCATCTAATGGATTCTCTGTATCTTTATGCTGGACCCTTGACAGAGGGGTTAAAGCACTACCCTAGGAACTGTGATTCCAAATCCCAACCCTCCTTAATTCCTACTAAGCTCCCTAGTCATCAGGATGAAAAGACCCTGGAACAGCACCCACCAAAGTTGGACCCAAATGAAATAGGGAACGCAAAATTTATAATGCCAGAAAATAAATTAATACAAACTGCAAGACAGTGAGAAGAAATATCTTATAATCCACTGAGCTCTTTGGCTATGGCATATCCTACTCTAGCCAGACTAAATTCTTTCCCCATAACTGTGCTATTCAATGGAATGCATTCAGATGTAACTACTATTATGAAGGTCAAATACAACACAAGGTATTACAAAAGTCTTTTTTCCTCATATGCTGGATAATATCAGATATAGGGGGGAGGAAATACCCTGGGGAATGGGTTTCACTGATTATTGAACCATCCAGATTATTGAGCCTCTTTCTAGTTTTTGTATGCAAATACATTCATCCTATACTTTTTTAATTAGGCTTTTGATTAATTATTAAAAAATAAGTTGTTATAATTGTCTGATGTCATATATGAGCATACTGCAATTAATGAATTATTTTAAGCACTCAGTTTACTCAAGTATATTTCTGAAAAACTGACAGTAAGCACATTAGGTAATGAGTCACGGTCTATTCCATAAAAACTATGGTAAAAGCAAAGAATACATAGATATATATATAAGCTTTTACTGAAATACTAACTTACTCAGATTTTCTTTATTAAATCTATTCAACATCTCATACACTCAATTTTACTATAATTAAGACATGACAACACTGCTGTAAATAACTGAGTTTTCTCTACTTCACACTCATTTGAGCTCTGAAAGGTCAGTGTTTCATTGACATAAATTCCAGCATGCACATTTCCTTTTCAGAGAAACAGAAAAAGATCTGCATATATAAGACAAGTGTCTTTCAGAACATCTAGAGCCTGTTAAAGAATGCTTTCCTAGTTAGTCTCCAAAAGGCTAAGCAAGTCTTTTTCCCAGCTTCAATAAAGACCACAGTACAATCCTGCCTCTTGGAATAAGCACTCATTTTCTACCAAAAATCATCACCCTCCCCCATCATCACCATTTAAAAGCAAAACTTTTGGCTTTTATTCCTTTGGTGTACTCTGCCTTAACTATTAAATCTATTCCTTTTGTTCCTCAAGCTGTCTTTGTTTCATCTTATTTATTCCTTAAAATCTAGAAACTCTTTGCCACCCTCATATCATTTTTTTCAGAACTCTGGGTCTGGTTGATTTGTGAGCTTCCAATATCCCCAGCAGACCTTTCATTTTTGTTCAGGCTCTCTCTGTGTACAAAGATAAAAAATCCAAAGAAACAGAGTTTCACAGATGCCAACCATTTCTGCTTCATGACGTGTCTACCTTAAAGCATGGGATTTTTTTTTTTAAGTATTCGTGCCAAGAAGAGCTGCTTCCTTGTTTATGCAGCTGTTTTAAAAAACTAAAAAATTTAAGAAAATAAATTCCTCAATCTTCTAATTTTATTTCCTTCTTATTCCATATCATAAGTGCTTAAGAACTCCATATTTTTTAATTAATCTTAATTCACCTGTCTAAAGATTTTCATTTATTATGACCTAGATTCTCAGAAAAGTCTATGGATAAGTCCATATCTTTCAGAAAAAAAAAAAACAACCCAAACCTTAAATATTCACCTAAGCAAACCAGGCCCAAATCAGTCAGTCAACAAGCAGGTTATCACTGAATCTGATGCATCTTGAGCTGGACCTATTGCACATGAAAAAAAGTTCCTGTACTAAATGATAAAAAAGCAGATCTTAAAGATATAAATGAAATACTTATTTTTTTGACCTAGCATCAAGCAGACCTTCACTAATCTTAACCATGATGAGCAGTTGGATTTGGCACATATTTAAATCAGCTCTACACAGAACAATTTACATTATCAAAATTGTACCCATAGGATCACACATGTGGACCAAAATCCCAGACTTTTGTATCTGAAGGCTGTTTCTAATTCTACTCTTGTTATTTTTTTCAATATGATGGGTTTAGTCATTTGGCTCTTCTACAGGCATTAGCTACCAGGAAAACAAAGATATAATACAAGAACCAAAAATAAACCAGTTCTGATATACTTTCTCCCTTTCACAATTTGGCTTTATAGGTCTACAGTACAATTGCAATTCTTATTTCTTTGTAGAAAAGAAGAGGAACAAAGTCTGAGTAGTATCAACAAGGTGCTACAGTTCACTCTGTCTCATCACTAAATGTGGAAAAGGACAAACACAGCAGAATTTGCTGTACAAAGACTTCATACAAGATTACCACTACAGAATCCAGCATAATGTTGGCATTGCTAATGGGATGAAACTAGAACAGTATGAATAATACATTATACACACCAATCAATGTTACACTGTAAAAGGCTGATGGAAAATAAATACTCTTCATGAACACCAAGGAAGAACTTCCAAACACAAATATTTTATGATTATTCATTTATTATCTTTACTAGATGAGAAAAAATCAACTGAGTGACAAAAGTTTAAAAGCAGCATAAATGTTGCTCTCTCTCTTTACCAAATATTTATTATTTCTTTGAAGCATGACTAGCTTCTGTACTTGCTGGGAATTCTTTCCCCCACCCCCCCCGCCACCATCTTTCCCTCCCAATCACGACACAAAAATCTAAATGCTCAACCCTGCCTTTAATAATTTATAGGCCTCCACAGATGATTTGTAATTAAAAACTAAGATGAAGTTGTACATGTAAAAATCATTTGCATCATTTTGTCTTAAAGTTCCAAATTCTCTTCCTCCCTTCAGTGTCACCTTACCCATCTTTTATCGCAAGTACAATCCCCGCTACATTTCTCTGGCCTTCAGTCTTCCTAAATTCTTATTTTCTTACCCAAAAGTAACAACCTTTCACACATATGTGCCTCCCTTGAGCTAAGATCGATCTTTGGTAGTCTCACAAGGACTGAAAAATCTAGGTAGAAAGTGTTTTCCTACACAATACCTTGCTTCAAAATTGTCTGCACCCACCTCTCCCAGGGGCTTCACAAATCCATCCAAGGTTCAGATCTCCTTCTCTATTGCCCCACAACCTCAAGAACAATCAGACTCTGTGCAGATCATAAATACCCCCTACTAGGTGCAGTGCTTGGAAAAGTAAAAAAAAAGGCTGCAAAGGTTCTCATATCATGATAACAAAGACATCTCTGTATTCCAGGGCTTTGAAACTCTCCTTTTTCCCTGCATGCAGTTCACATGCTATAGTCAATCCAGGGGCATATAGTTTGCATCATGAATAAAGAAAAAAAACACGGGCACATCATATTCTCTTCAAGTTATCATTCCACCTTCTCTTTTTTAGCTCAAAAAAACCCAAACAGAGAGTATATTCTTTGCAGACACTTTCTTAGAACATTCTTTCCACTTGTTCAATTTTCAAAATCTTCATTTCACTTACAGAAAGTTATTCTCAAAGACTAAAGACTTCATCATATATTAATTTCAGAACCAACCTACCAAATCCCATCATGATAATTATCGACGAGTAATGATTGTCCCAAAGACTCCTCAATCCTAAAGGCTTTTATTACTATGCTCAGGCTCATTATATTCTTATTGTTATATCTTTTCAATGATACATCTACATCAGTCACCTGTAAACTCTGCAAGTTTTTCAAATTGTGATTTTGTATCTACAGGTGATCTTCCTAGCAGAATTCATGAAGCAACCAGCACCTGAAAATATAAATAACAACTATCTACACAGAAAGTCCATTCTGCTGGCAGATATACAGATGAGCCTACCAGAAGGCAAAGCCAGAGGCCAGCTCCTGACTGCAGTCCGTGTCAATTTAAAATATTCATTTTTATAGCATTAAAGCAATGCTTCTGTAAAACAACATGTTTTTTGTCTGCATTCAAACACTTTATTTTATATCTTCCCTTCTTTCTAAATTCCAATCAGCTAGAAAGTAAAAAATAAGTAAAAATCCATCAGTGTGAAGGCACACATTATGCTACAAAAAGGAACAGAAATACTGTATTAGACTGTACAGTATTTGAGGCAATGATTGGCAATTTAAGTCTGGACTGCCCACAGAGAAACGTTCCAACTTCAATGTGGCCACAGTGTGCTACCACAAAAGAAATGTTAAGAGTAAAAGAACACTTAGGGCAGGCTTAAATTTAGTCATTGCCACATGTCCCACACTATTTGGAGATAATTTTAAACTTTTCTCTGTGAACCTTATGGCCTGTATTTGTTGATCCCTTTTTCTTTAGTTTACCAAAATGAACAATGTGCTTTGTAAAATTATTATTTTCACAGGAATAATGGTCATTCCAACAATCATATTTTCTATTTAGTGTGTGATTCTTAAACATATTCCCCCTTGTCTTCTTGTAAATAAAATCTTTACAAAGCCAAGGCCAGAAAAATACCAAAGAACTTTACACCATTCTTGCTCTGTTAAGTTTTTCTGGTATGGGAAAGGTCAGTAACTAATTCCCTTCAGAGTACAGACTGAGACAGATCCAAAAATTTAAACAAAAAACAGTAATAAAAGCCAATAAATGAACAATATTCATCTTATTGTGCAACAGCTTTTTAAAATATCTCCATGTTCTTATCATTCTGGCCCTCATCCTTACCCAAGGATAGCAGATCTGTTACATTCAAAACTTGGTTAGGATTTGGTGAACTGCAATGGCAAGATATTCAGGGGGAAAAAAAAATAAAAACTTTTTTCTCTGCTTGCAGAACATAGAATACACCGAATGCCTTGAGACTAACTGGAGTCTGTAGGTACTACAAAAATTTAATTACTTCACACTGTATAGACCTACCTGATCAGAAACAAACATAGGAATTTTCAGATTTAACAGAAGCTTTTTACTGCCATCGGAGAGATCTAAAGTCACAGTAGAAGAAAATCATTCAGCAAATCTCAGAGGCTATTACCAACAACTGCTAGAGCCAGAGGAGACGGGAAAACTAGGGAGGTATTGGTTGCAGAAGACTGAAATGCTGGGATAGCCTCCGAAAAGCCCGGATTTGATTTCTCTCCAAACATCCCTACCCCTTCAGCATGGCAACATCAGTTTCTCCATATGCTACTTCTCCCACTGTGCCCTGGGGAACTGTCCTCATCTGACCAGTGAGGAGGTCTGGTGCAACAAACCCTGCACTTCTACTGGGCAAAAGTGTCAGGGAAGGGCCACTGGTGGCAAGAGGGGAAGGGAACCCGGTGACAGACAGGAGGCAGACTGTGGGGGTGATGGGTCACCAGTGCCCACAAATGACTGGATGGGGATCCCAGCAGACTCACTCATCCTCAGTCTCTCATTTGACCTGCTCATGTTGATTAATGAGCTGAGAATTAACTCTCTGGGAACAGTTCCCACTTTAACTTTGGCAGTGCAAGGCATTTTGAAGCCCAGAATCAGGAGGACCAGGGGATCAGGCTGCAACCCAAGCAGTGAAAACATAAGCCTGCTTACGGCTCTAAATCCAGATTCTGACATGGGAACAACAGTAGAAACTATGAGTAAAAAACTATGGCTTGATTCAAGTTATATGAATTTTAACAGACAGGAAAACCTCATTCCTTTGAGACTTCTTAAGAAATATTTTATACATCAATTTTAATTTTCAATTTTTGAATATACATATTTAGCTAAGAAAATACTGAATATATGTCGCTCTTGGATTCAACAATGTTTTTTCAGGCTAAATTTCCTCTTTTCAGTATCTGAAAACTACTACTGGGTCCAGTGTTACAAAAAACTATACGTTTAAATAGTGTCTTCACTTCTATATTGCTTCTATCCAGGAAAGTTTTGCCTATATGAAGAAAAAGCACCCTTCAGTGAGTTTAGACACGCAGACATGCATAGAACATGCAAGAATCCTTTGGCACCATTGGGAATTTCCCCTCAAGATTTCTCCAGGAATGATGCAAGTTGTATGTATTACCCAGATAGTTCTATTTGCATACAACTCTTATTTACATTTTGGAGGGTCACAACAACTATATAATCTTTTCTTAATGGGGTCAATTAAATTAAGGCTTTAAAAGGCTAAAGAAAAACATTTGCATGTTATGGTGAAACAAAGGCCAAAACCATTAGACTTGCAAACTTCTAAGTAATTATGCAGGTGGGGGTTAAAAAAAAAAATCAAACACCAAAAACCACCAAAGAAACAAATATTAGTAGTTAAAATTATAAAAGACAGGGAAGGCTAATAGCTTAAGTATGTGGAAGAAGGCAAGAATCCTGAATTGTAGTTTCAACTCTTCAATCACATCATGGTCCAGCCTCAGACAAAGTAGTAACCAGTAGCATTTAGCTACCTACTGCTCAAAGTTCTGCTTCTACTTATCAGGAATGTCAGAGATCTTAGAATTTACCTAATTATATATTAACACTTCTTTAATGATAGTTTTCTTAGCAAATCCTATCAATGTTTCAGAAGGAAAAAATAACAGAAAAAATTTAACTAGACTGCAATCTTCTTATACATTTCCTCCATAATTTGATGTTTTATGTACGATTAGCTCCTTATCCAAGTTCTTTTTTAAGAACATTCCAACTCTTGTCAGGAAAGTCAAACATATTTACAATATTTGTCTTATGCTGCACTCTGCTGGAACAATCCATTTTTCCACTGAAAGCAAATCTGTTCTATACATGATGCAAAAGTTAATAAAGAGAAAGGCAAAAATCTGGGCAATTAATTCCTTGTAAAAAGTGTACTCTGAAGAACATCTTGTCAAATCAGAGTTTAGACATTTAAAGCCATATTTAGTTTGCCTAATAAAGTGGCCTATTTTCAATGTTAGAGCATCTAAAACACTTCTAGATAGAACAGAATTAAAGAGGCCTCCCCAAGTTCAGAAAAAACTAAAATAAATTTAAGTGCCTCACTAAGGCACAGAAAAGCCTCTTGAAACACAGATTGGAAGAGCCTGGATTTGCAAATGTATCATTTTACATATCTTTCACCTGATATACATGCTATTCTGAAAAAGCGACATATGCACAGACACCTAGACCCCTCCTTTTGATCAAAAATCAAAAACAAAATCAAAACAAATCAAAAATTAAAAAAAAATAATTTAAGGGACTACATAGGTTATTATAAGGTTCACCGAAAATGAGACAAGACCTTAAAAAGATACTGCAATCTCTTTTAAGAAATGTTACAATTCTGTTGCATTTGCTTCAATTAAGAAAACGAACAAACTTACCTGGGCTAGAGAACAGAACCCCAGCTTGTGCTAACAGAGCTATCAACTCCCCTGAGAATTCATTCTGGTTGAGGATCTGCTCCAGAACCACCAAAACATGCTACACAAATTAAATGTGACCTCCTACTAGAAAAATGCACCTGTGATCAAAACAAAGTGTTCTGACCTTTTTCTTTCCTTCCCCCTTCTCTCCCCTCCCCTCTCTCCAGAGAGTAAAAACTCATTTGCAGTGGTCATTAACTTCCAAAAAAAATGAAAGTTTTTTTTTAAGGGGAAGTAAATATAAGAGATGCAACTGAACAGAAATATCACAGGCATGTTCTTGCAGTCTTCTGAGGGCAATGAGGAAAAGCCTTCACTTTTAGACCTGTATTGGGTGTTGCAAACACAGATGCACAAACGCAAAGCACGCTTTCTGATTTTGGTAATACCTGCTATAATTGTATCTTGGCATTTTTGCTAGTAAAGAAAACTAAATACCCTTCTTAAAGCTTTATAATCCACATAAATCTTAAAAACTTTTCTCAGGGAAAAGTTTTTCCACAGAGCTTTTTTTAGTCTTAAAAAAAAAAATAAATACACATATACATACATACAAAACATGGCCTCTTCAGAAGTCATTGCCTTTACAGACAGACTTGCTAAGTTCAAACCAAGGAATAAATATAAACAATAAGCAACAAATTTCTAAAACATTTGCATGAATAGTGAAGTAATGGTTTCAGAGCTTATAGATACAGAATATATAAACAGTGACATAAAAAACAATACACAAAAAGAAGTTTTCAGGGAAACTATCTACTTCAAAGGTTGAAGTACTTAGCCTAGAACTGGACAGGGCAACCAGTTTCCCTGTAAATACATTGCTGGTATTCCCCCTACCATTTAACATTTTTGGAGTAAAATAAAATTTTAAATAAAATAAAAGTTTAATGCATTTCTGGAATTAAAATTGATTTTTACAGGAAAAAAGTATATGCTAGAGGGCACGTGTTTATCTGTGCCATAAATGGGTTTCCCACAGAATGAAAAGCACATGAACAAGATGAAGATTTGCATCAATATTTTTTCTCCATTTCCCCCTGTTGCCTTTGTTAAAGTCAGTGGTAGTACAACCATACACATAAATGGAGTTATACTTCAAACTGCAACTATGCCAGTCTGCAATTTTTAACCTGTGATGTAAGAAAATACATGGGAAGAATGGGGGAAGGTTCTTTTTGGAGACACTGGCTTCCAAACACAAATGGACAGTGCAGAGAATAATTTAATAACCAGATAAAGAGAGAAGTAGTCAGGTACTGGGTAAGAATCAAGTCAGATAGCCAAATCTGTTGTAAATGAGCTTCCACTACTGTGGATCTTGAGGACAAAAAAAAAAAAAAAAAAAAAAAAAAAAAAAAAAAAAAAAAAAAAAAAAAAAAAGAAAATTATATCTTCACATATGACAGGGAGTTGAACATTATGGAATTCTAGTTGATTGCAATTATAAATTGTAATTTCTTCACATGGTTTTATANCTTTTTGGAGACACTGGCTTCCAAACACAAATGGACAGTGCAGAGAATAATTTAATAACCAGATAAAGAGAGAAGTAGTCAGGTACTGGGTAAGATCTGTCAGCTTGAGAAATATGTCTGTGGAAATGCCCTGGACAAGGAAGGAAGGTGAAGTCAAAAAAAAAAAAAAAAAAAAAAGACAAAAAAAAAAAGACAAAAAACATAAAACAGAAAATTATATCTTCACATATGACAGGGAGTTGAACATTATGGAATTCTAGTTGATTGCAATTATAAATTGTAATTTCTTCACATGGTTTTATACAAATTTAAAAATAGCAAAAGACAAAGGAAAAAAAATGAGCAAAAAATACTACCTAGTGGATGTGAATAAAATACTGAAGATTAAGTCATCCTGCAAGCTGTTAATAACTTCTGCAGTAAAATTTCTGCATACAATTAAAAGACCAATGAGAAATGATCCTTCAATTTGTCAGAAAAGACAACTCATCAGATGTTTTAATGAATACTATTCCTTGTGATTCTGATGAAACAATGCAGCCTTCTTCCCAAAAGGAGGTAACAATCTGAAATATAGCTATTAGTAGCCAACAAGTAATCTGCTCCATATTTGCTTCCACAATAAAAAACAGACATTTACTGTATCAGATGCTTATAAAAGCTAAAAGGAATAAATGTAACTAGAAGACACAGACCATGTTGACACACAAGTTTTCTTCAAAATATTTAAGACAACCTTTCAATTACCTACTGAGATGCAATAGACAGCTAATGACATATTTATTAATGAGAAATGAAAAAAATAAGGAAAATTCAAAGCAGTTAAAGCACACAAAGCACATAATTTTCTCAAAACTCTGAAATCCTAAACACATTACAAC
Source organism: Parus major (assembly GCF_001522545.3). Classification (NCBI taxonomy): domain Eukaryota; kingdom Metazoa; phylum Chordata; class Aves; order Passeriformes; family Paridae; genus Parus; species Parus major. Next base: position 45,521,421 of record NC_031769.1, on the reverse strand, counting down.
CGAAGCAAGGGCTACTGTTTTTTTTAACATGACAAATCTATTTAGCTAGCAAATATTTAACCAGTAGCTAGAGGTTGCTCTTTAAGTACTAAATAATGAGATGTAATTAAGGTAGCAAAGGCAAAAGGTTACTAATTTAGAGCATTTCTATGGAGTAGTGTTTAAATTATAGGTTTTATACAAAACGCATGGGCCAGTGCACAAGAAAAAAAATCCAATTTTAACGGAATGCAGAACAAATTAACATTTTACCATTATAATACTACTCAATTGTATAATGGGATTTTGCTAAGTGTCACAGAACAGAAAATAAAAGTAACACTCCAAGGTATGCTTGTTAACCTCTTCAAGCTAAATATATTACAAGCCTACTGACAGCGGTAAATAGACTCATTGTAACATGAAAGAGTCTGAATTCAAAGGCCTTTAATAGGTGTTGCTTTTTCTAAGTAGACTAGCCTTAAGAATATAAACAACGAACAAGATAAAAATTATGTTATCCATTCCAAATATTTTCAAATTTCCTACAGGGAAATTGGAGGATTCCTTTAAAAACAGCATTTTAAAAAATCCAGTTCCTGTGATATATAATGTCTTTTTCCATACTTCTCCTTCCCACATTACAGAAATTTAACTGGCAAGTATAGCCTTCAGCAGCCATATATACAGTTTTGTAGGCTCATCAAGAGACTTTCTGGAAAAAGAAGGATTACGAGTTGTCATGGTCAAACTCTGTCAACTCAACATTTCAGGGTCCTTGTTATCCATCCAACAAGAAATTTTAGCAAATTCTTAAAATTAAGATATCTAAATAACACTAAGTCTGTATCTAAAACAAATTGCTAATATTAAACCAAGAAATTGGCAGCCATAAAACTTTTTCAAAGAATTCAAGGCAAGCAGAATGGGCAGAACATTCTAGTTAATAAAAGCCTGAAATATTATGTCTGTAGTTATGATGCTCATCATTACTGTCTTCTTCATTCCTGACTTCTGAACCCTGCAGTTCATTATGCCAAATTTTTCTTCATTAGCCAATTTTCCCTTTTCATACTGGTTTAAACTATCCACAACAGAATAATTAAAGGCTTCACAATGTAGAAATACTTACTCTGTAAAAGTCAGTAGTTAAGCACAACTGAGACATAAAATAGACTTGTTGAGATGCCAACTGGCAGGAAGAAATGGAGAAGAAAGTTCTTTTCCCTTTTGTTTTTGTCAGTTTACAGATTTAACCAACAGTTTAGCTCCAACATAAACTGTACGTTTTATTAAAAAGATCTAAATTGGGAGAATGACCACACAAGTTACATTTTTCAGCAGAAAGGTAGTGACTAAAGCAGAGCTGACTTTAATGGACACACACACAAGGAAACAGATTTTTCTTTTGTATTGATAAATCACCTATACAATTTTTGAATTTTTTTTTCTTCAGGAATCCAAAGTCTACTACTGGCTCTAGTAAGTAATACCACGCAGAATCTTAACTGAGTGTGCAGATCAGAGGATTGATAATGTGAGGTCTTATTTCCACCTCTGACATTGGTTATACAAGTGATTTTGGACCAGCCATGACCAGTGACGAAATCAAATTTCACACCTGCAAGACTACCCAAGAACAACAGAATAGTAATTTAGATACTCATCTTCTATATGGTAATGGAAATAAGTAGTTGTACAGACTGATGTAAAACATTTTTAGCTTAACTTTGCAGACAAAATAGCTCGATATTGCTGGGTTTACAATACAGTTACAGCAGTAACCAAATCCCCTTCAATACTCAACTTCTACCAAGATCTGTAAGCATTAGATGAGTAAATAATTTACTAAATTTGGCCATCAAACACTTATTTCCTGTGTGGTTTTTAGTTTTGTTTTGGGGGGAGGGAGATCCTTTCGTTTGGTTTTAAATCCAAGTTTGGCATAAAATGCAATTGAATAACATGAATTTTGTAGCTCTCCCCTTTAGTATTTATGGTTGGTATAATGAATGTATAACTAGGCATTTCACTGAATCCAAGTATGAAAGTCTGTGAAATGCTTACTCTGAATTTGAAACCAAAGTACAGTTGACATCTATTCACAATGCAAAACTGTCATCTACTGTATATCAAAGAAATCAGTATACTTATCTCAACCTTACAGCAGAAAATTATCCAGCTCCATGTTATTTCAGCCATCTGAAGGCACAGCACCCATGTACACACTGGTAAAACAAGTACAGTAGCCACCCAAAGGCAAACAATTAAAATTAGTTCCCAAGCCACCAAAAATGCTCTTAGTACTGCATGCAGAAATCAACCAAAATTGATAATGATTTAATAGTCACTTAACTCATCACAGCTGGACTATTCAATTAAAATGAGAAATTTCATGAAGATCATGTACAGAAACTCCCAAAGTAAACACTGTGGCTTCTACCAGATAAGCACTAGTTCTTAGCTATGTATTTTTTACATCTCAAATGCTTCCATACTACAAAATTACAGAAAACTTTCTAGGAAGCATGAAATAAGAGTGTTTCCCTTCCTCCATGAAGATGGTATAAATTTTTTTATTCAAGTTTTGATTACACTACTGCGTACCACTTCCTCCCTTGCCTATGGAGTACACTTCTCCCAGTGAAAGAGACTGTCAATGATTTAAACTTCAACAAGGGTATCCAATAATTCAGATTATCTGATATGACATTTCTTTCAAAGAAATAAAACTTATCAGTATTCCTTTCCTTGAGGAATTGTAGCCAACCGGTTCCATTTTCACTCATCCAAATGCACACAGGCTCTTTCAGTCCCTACAGAAAGCCCTCATACACGGTCTGGTGACCTCATATTAAGCTGAAAATACAAGATCAACCACTACAAAGGAATATTATTTCTTCCCCTTCAAAAAGTCATAAGCCAATGAAACAAATGTCATAAGCCAATGAAACAAAAGTGCCAGAGAATGTTTACTTCACAAGAAGCGATAATAATCACTTTTTACCATTGCCTTTATACTCCAGAGGGTACAATCTGCCTGTATCCCTGAGGACTGAACCAAAGTCTGGGGAATTCTTCAATAGTCTCAATGGTGCCATAGGTCTAAAGTGCGAACCTAATCCCCAGTGGAATGGGAAGAAAAATTAATAAAAATCACACATCTGGTCCTTTACTGATTTGAATGGAGCAGTGAGTGTTCAAAGCTGGCTGTTGACAAGTTCAAGGGGAGTAATTCAGTAGATGGGGCTGTAGGACACAGCACAGTGTAGCTGGAATCCTCCTGTGTGGAAAATATGACTGACCAGGCTGAATGCAGTCCAGAAGACTCCTGTTGAGGCACTCTCTGCCATGCCTACCCACACAAGAACATTTTACTGGCAGTTTCTTTCTCTTGTGATGGCTGTGTTGCTTCCTGCTTTTAAATGTGTCTTAACTCTCTCCACAGAAAAAAATCAAAAAACAAAAACCTAAAAAAAACCCCATACCTTACTGATAATGTGAACAATTTTACCTATTTGTCCCACATACTGATGAACCTGTCAGAAGACTGTCCCACACTGAAGTAATTGCCACAGACCAAAATACAGAAGAGTTTTGCCAGTAATCCTAATATATGCTTCCCAAGCACAGGTAACTACTTTCAGACATTTTTGGAATACATCTTCTAATAAAAAGGAGCTTTGATGACATTGTAAGTATTCCACTGTTAAAGTTAAATAAGTCTTAAGGAAATAGAAACATAACACTATTTGAACACCAGTAAAATAGAGAATTTTAATTATATGTAATAGCCAACAAGCTGCTTTTAGTGGCTATGAAAAAACTACATTTAGCAGAAACAGCAATAAAACAAGAGAAGTTAAATATAACTCCTCCAAGGAACAGAGTGTTTATTCAAGCCAAAAAAGAGCTAATTTATACTAAGGGTGTAGCTCTCACTGACATTATCTGGGGAAAATGACTATTACAGGAGAGAGTGTGATATATAGCCTTTGAGTCATGCATGATAAACCCTAACGGTTTTGCTTTGAGGTAAAAGTCCTTACTAATCAAGTAATGAATCATTCCTAAAATGTCAAGTTCCTGAGGCCTTGTGTGTCAGAAGTGCCACTGGAGAGAGAATACTCAATCATTAATGAACACTTTTGAGATTTTTATCATCTGATTAATAAGCAAGGAAAAGATTTAAGGGGCTTGAACAAAGAGTTAATAGACCTTTAATGATATTCCCTGTGTTTTAGTGAACAGAACATATTGAGTTTTATTTGCCACTGACTACAAACCACCAACGATCCAAGTGCTCCACACATTGCAAGTGTTAAAATACTGCAAGGAATAGTCCTTTGCCTTTCAAAACATTAGAAAATTATATGTACTTTAAAAATTGTAATGAATATACTTTGTATTACACCTAACAGTGTAGTAAATTACAGATTAGAAAATAAGAGACTGGCTTCCTAATCAGTAGATGCAAAAGAGATGAGGAGAAAAATTAGGAGATCCTATTTTTTTCTGCAATATTTTAGGCGCTGGACCTGTTAGTACCAACTATCATAGTGAAAGTGAAGACCATAGAAGTAGAAATCTGGATTTTATCTAGACAATACTAAAAAGACATGCAGGAACAACTCTGAAGACTAAAACAAAGATATGATGAATTATGAGTAGATTAAGATTTGTATGTGCAAATGTACACAAACACTGACATCTAAGGAGGGCAAAAGCATTTGTCTTCAATATATTTTCCATCTTTGTGCTGAAATCATTATGGAAATATCAAAAGAAATTACTTTATCTACCAGTCTGAAACCACCAAGGATTACTAACTTAGAGTATTTCCAGCTCATTTGAACAAAAAAAACTGTCTAGCCAGAAGTCAGCTCAATAGTGTGAGACTCCAACCAAGAACCAGGTATGACAGACTCAAGAATCAAATGTAAGGGTGTCATTTGATAGCTGTAGGAGTCTTATTCTGAGAGCAGAGAAAAATGGGAATCAAACAGAAGCAAAGAGGGGAGAAAGGAAGCACAAACATAGCAATGAGATCCAAATCTCTTGCTGAACAGATGAGAATAACTTTGGACCTTCCAATTAGAGTGGCTCTCTTTTCCACACACCTGTCTGTACTTTTCATGATAACAAGAAAATTCATGTATACATGCACATTTAAAAATTCCTTCACAGAATTATAAAGTACTGTAAGTGTCAAATACACATTCTTTCAGTAGAGGGGGAATTCAGTACCAGGTACTGGACAAAGCTTAAAGAGTTGTCACCAGTTTGGGTTAATTGAGCTCCAGAAAACTGTGACCAGGAGAGATACAAGATCAAACCTAGAGCACATACCTAGGGACCAAAAGAAGGAGGTCTTGAAGTATTACTTGGTACAGCATCCAACAGCACAGCAAAAGACTAAAACAGAGCTGCAGAGAATGGTGTTGACAGACACAGAATTGTTCAAACAAGCTGAAAGACAGGAGATGGAGGACCATCCCCACCTGGGAGCCACATTAGTGCAGTACTAGGGAAAGGTGTATTAGTACACCTTTTTGTTTGACTGACACAGGTGTAAAGCCTCCAGATGGCATCACATTCACGTCTAGCTGATGCTGAACACAACTGAACCAGATGTGTAACAATACCCCTAGCAAAAGGCAAGTCCTTGGACACTGGGCCAGAAGCCCATGTCCTATAAACAGGCTCTCAGAAAAAATGAGGCCTTAAACCAGCTAATGATCTGTTCTGAAAAGTCTCACAAGTGTTCACCAAGGAGGACAAAATACACTAACCTTTAGATATTTGTCAACTCTTCACTGGGTTTTATATGAAGTGTCAAATTTCAGAGAGAAAAGTGTGTGATTTGGAAGGTACAATTTGGAGTCAAGTAGTTCTCTCAAACATGCAATGATTTACACCCAAAACTAACTTCGCCTGATAGTGTCAAATACTCTAAAATGGATGAGAACCAGCACACAGTATTTTAATACCTAAAATATTGCTTGACAAGGTTTCAAAACTCTTGCTTAATCACAAACCACAACAAAAGAGAGACATAATATGCATGATCAGTAACACTGGGCTAAAAATTCCTCACAACTGTCTGGTTAAAAAAGATGTGCTCAGAGGGATTCTAAGTAAGTTCCTTTAAGTTCTGTCCAAAATTTAGTTTAATTACACATTCTGCTGAAATCTCAAGAAACATAAATATTTAGTGCGTTTCCCTTGGCCTTCTAAGTTTGCTCAGAGATGAAAAAGATATTCTTTTTCTTCATACATTTAGTTTGGAAAGTTTGTTGTATCACAGCTTTCTTTTCTTGGATTCTTTTATTAAAAAAAAAAATCAGTTAGCTGTTTAACATGAGCTGCATGTGCTTTGAGCTGCAAATATGATCTTACATGCTTTAATTGTGTGCTGCTCTGAATATTTTTCCTTCTTTGAGAAAAAGAAGGCCACAAAGTTAGCTTTAGATTTGATTATCTAAACATCAACTTTTGAGACCAGATCCTGTCATGTAGTACAGCTACTCACTGCCAATCTGACAATAACATTGCTTACATGGGATTGAAGAATTAAAAAAAAATATAAAAATAAATAAATAAAAAAAGAACAACCAAAAAAACATGCCAACAACAAACAACAAAAAAAAGGGCACTTAAGCATCAATCTTGTGCTGCAACATAAAACTGTGGGCCAGTCCTAAGTTTTGCAGCTGGCATTCATAGCACAGTTGCACAGATTTCATCTCAAAAACATGAGATGGTCCATCTTTCTGTTTAAATAAGGCTATGTCAAAGAAACAGCTATGTAATGAAGTTCACAAAGATCAGAAAATATATGCACCTTTCTTCAAGACTTCCATATGAAAGAGAAAGGACAACACCTGAAACATTACTTATTAAAAGAACCAGTTCATTCATTTAGAGACATCTGGCTTCCAAATCCTTTGCAAGAATTCAGTTGTTTCTTTAGGAGTCTCTTCTGAATGCTCCAAGATGCCTAACTAACATCCAGGACTGTATATGAAGGGACAGCTCACATCACAGACCTCAAGAAAAAGGGCTACCTTTATATGTGGATAAAGCTTTCTCATTAAAAGGCAACAAATTTCTATACAGTTTATTGCCACGTAAGTAATTGAAAGAGATCCTCCTGATGGAATGGCCTTTTTTATTCTAAATGAGGAATCATGGTGTCTGCCTGGAAGCAATTGTGTTTATCGACAACTTTTAACAGAGTGATGGTAAAAAACTACACTTACTTTCCAGAAGGGAGAACCGATGAGGGAAGTCTCACTGGAAGACAAATCTGTAGGAATTGTGTTATTTTCCACTATATTAAAAGAAAACCCTATGAGCACATCTTGAAATCCGAAAGACTATTTGGAAGCTTTTCTGCTTGTTTCAAGAGTTTTTAGGTGAGAAATTCCCATGTGCATTTATCTCTTCAAGAGGCAATTCATATACAGCACTTACAAGATGCAAGACCAAGATAAGATAAATACAAACTGTGTACTAGATACAGCAGAGTAATCTGGACAGCTTCTAATTGTTTACTGAGTAGGATCAGGAAATCACATTGGAAATCACCTTATTACTACTTACAGCCAAGTGTTTCTGAGAGACAGGCTATTCAATACTAATATAAAGAATATAAACACAGAGGAATTGCTGAATTAGAAGAAAATAAAGGAAGCAAATTTTCAGCATCAATTAGTTCTGGTTAGAAAAGTGTGTTAGGTCCTTTCACTAATGGAAGAAGGTCTCAAATTTATAAAGTACCTGAAGGAAAAGCTAAAATGTATCACTGATCTTTAAAACAGACCTAGTTTGGAGAATATGTAGTTCCTAAGTTTAGATGTCTAAGGTTATGGAGCTGTGCTGGTCATTTATGTCACATTTGTTTAGTCAGTCCATTCCATTCCAGTCCATAGTTACTGTCATTTCCACTGACCACACAAAATTTTAGAGTAACATGAAGAACCAGAAATCATTCAGTTCCTCTGTATGTTGGTTTGTTTGGGTTTTTTTTTAATTAGCAGACTGGGAGGGGAGAAACACTAACTGTTTCTGCTGAGACAGAGGGCATCATCCCTCTTGCTGAGTATGTGGCTGCTGCCAGTCAGCACTAAGTCATGTACTGGCCTGACAGTGCACAAATAAGCAACTGTCAGAGCGATACTGGGGCCAAGGGTGAAAGATAAAATCTGATAATTAGAAAGCACAAGAAAGTCAGAGGTTTTACAGGGTGGGGGATGAAGAGACCTCATAACATGGGGAAACCTGAGGTACTGCGCAACAGCGTCATCAAAGAATAGGAAGAGAACTATACTACGTATGTTGGAAGTCTGTAGATACTTCCATCATGTGAAGATCATGATTTGTCTTGCTTTTTCTGAGGTTTTTTTTTAATACAAACAGAAGCAATGTGAGGTAGAAGTGATTGCTTTGTAATTACATTCTTTTTTGTAAACTGGGACTGCTCAATCTTGTCTCAGATTCATGTTTTAAGTATTTAAAATTGGTTAAAGAACAGTCAATGCCCTAGGAGAACTCCACCCCATATTTAAAATTCATCCTCCTCTTCCTTCCCTAAAAAAATGTAACTGGTAGGCTTCCAAACAGGGTCAAACACAGCTTACAGCTAATATTGCTTATATTCAGTAGGATAAAATCCATGTGGGTTGCAATAAGAAATTGAAGCATCTAATTTTTATGACGTTTATTAATTCCAGCTTGTACCTGGAAATCCAAGTAATGTTTGCCAAGAGTCAATGCATGAAAATTACGATTTCAGGGTAAGAACTTGAAGCTACTGCCAAACTATGAATATTTTTTCTCTATTATGACAGAAAAAACATTGTAGACATTAAAGATCATTAAACTACCCTTTCAAGCAATAACATGTCTAGTAGGAGAGCATTATACAAAGTACATGCTGTTTACAACAGCTACCATAAAATTTGCTGCAATCTCATTTCATATTTGAAGTCCTTTAAAATACAAAACCTATATGGAATTTCAACTACCATTCAATGGCTTTTAAATGTATCTAATTAAAATCCTTTCCTAGGGCAAGTTCTAGCAGCATGTCCAAGTGCACTACTAAATTCTTTTCAGCAGATCAAGAATTTCATAGGCATATAAATAGCATCTATTGCAAATTTACTTTTTTCATTATTGTCATAGCACCTTCCTACAAATCCTTCTTAAAGATCATAACATTTCCTATTTCAAATGTACAAGACTATTATGTACATAGCAGCTGTCCTTTTCCTTCCAGAATGGAATACCTGATGTCACTATTTGTTAGCTGTTGTTAACACTCACTTCAATCTATTTAGATCTAAAATACTACTTCAGAAAGTCAGATTCTAGAAGAAAATGTAAACAGGGCTATAAAACTAGTAAGCTTTTTATCACTACACACACTGATGCCTGCTTGCACATTTCATTACTGTCAAGGTGGAAAGTAAAGCTAAAGTTTCCTTATAATAGACCAATCAGTAGTTTTATTGGGGCATTATATATGGGCTGCCTTGTTGGTAATGCAAAAAAATTACTTAATAAATAAAAATGCTTTTTACCAGGGAATGAAATGCAGCTTGATTAATTTTCTCCAGTTTGACATCTATAACTTTGACATGCATTGTACATTTACCTACATATCACACAAACAACAGTTACTTGTAGTTAAAAATCTGAAAATTAACATTTACAATCTTCTTTAGTTGTAAAATTTGAATTGGTTCAGAAATTCATAACGATTTGCAGGCAGGCAAAGAAACCATACAGAACATGTTTAAAGTAGGTATTTATCACACCTAGGCAATGAAACTACATGAGTTGAATATTCATTATTTTATTTATATTTTAGAGGTTGTTCATGAAAAAGTTATACATCTTCAAAGAAATACAGGCAGCAAAACAAGGCATCTTCATATCCCTGTGGATTTGCAGAGGTTACGGTACTAAAACTTCAATTATAAAAAAATCCTACACTATAATAGCTATTTTACCAAGAATGTAATTCATATAGTGCCCAAGTTCTGAAGATTGTGTTAAAAAGACTAATAAAATCACACATTCACTAACTGGAAACCCCTTTCTGCTCTAGATGAAAAGATTTGGAATACACTATAAAACCAAACTACAGACATTTCCTTTCTGAGTACAAAATGTACAATGTGAGAAGTAACAAAAACCTTGCTTTGCATGTAACAATCACTTTAGCGAAAAATAAGGGAATAAAACAAGGCAATTTTTTATTTTCTCATTATAAAGATATTTAACATAAGAGAGGAGGATGAGATTCTCAGAAGCTTATAAGAAAATTAAAGGCATACTTATTTCAATATCAAAAAGCTACAAGCCTAAAAGAATTTTTGGAGTGAGACTTCATACTGTTCACATTTTAACAGCCTCATTATTCCTTTTCAGAAAACACGTTTATCATATTTTGAATACCTCAACTATTTACATTACAGATACTTGTCCAAATAAAGACAGAATATGATACTGAATTAAAGAAAACAAGGTCTTTTCAAATACAGAAAATGCAACATTGAGCAATTTCATTTCACCCCCAGAGAAGAGTCAATATTAAATCCTACCACAGCTCTCACTTTCAAAACAACACATGCAGCAGTGGGATCTCTATGGCAATCATCATTTTACTACACTTTGTTTATAGTAACAATAACATTTCTTTTTTCAAAGGGGATTCCCACAAAGAAAAGAAATCACAAAGGAAATCTATCAAGTTTAAACAATTATGCAAAAATGTAAACATTTGTTCTTTGAAAAGAAATCTTTTTCCTCATTTTTCTTTCAACTACACTAACTCCAGTTCAAAAAGCCTACAATGATAATGTTAAGAAAAGTACCCATCTAATGTTGGTTTGAAGGACTTTATAAAATAAGCATTGGCAATAGGCATTTATTTCAATAATATGACTTTTGCCATATTCTCAGAATTCAGTTTTCAAATCAACTACACAAGAAAACCGTCAAAAACATCCCAGTTGCTCTTAAGTTTCAAGGCAAAAAGTTCTACACAGCAAAAGCAGACTCAAGAAACTCACTGAAATTAATCTTTCAGGCTTATTCATTCATGCCATTTTGAAGTGTTATAGAATAACCCATCTAGCACAATACCTAGTATTTATTAAAGGAACCAGAAAATCCCCACTTTCAAGCTTAAATCATCTCATGTGAACTCAGTAAAGACTGCAATATTACTGTGAACTCAGCACAGACTGGAATAAAAGCAAATCTGGCTTACATGTAAACATATAAGAAAAGGCAGTTTTCTCCAATTTAAAGAAATGTTTCCTTAGATTAAAAAGTAGGGTGAAATACTTCCCCTTAATACCTTTGGATTTTAGTTGTTGTGGTATACAACACCGCAAAGTGTTATATCTTTTTTCCAGTAAGGATTCTAATTGTGACTCAGCTTCTCAAACAAGGCATGTCAGAAATTAAAATCAGATCCTCCAACGGAAAAGCACAAAACACTTAAAATAACTTCTTAACAAAGGGGACATTGCATGAAAAAGTTACCCTAAAGCAACACAGAGCTGAGGCAGGATGAAAAATTAATTTCTTCTTTGCCCAGTATGGGGATGGCATGGGAAGGATTTCTTTTTTAAAAATACTGTTCTGAAGATACCACATTCTGAAATGATTAGAACATAAATCCCCATAGGAAGGACATGGTCAGTCTCAGACAATTTTGTTGTGAATGTTACACTAGCCAAATCATTCCAGCAGTTTACAGTGTACCATAAAATATTTACACAAGCTATGAACTATAAAATATTTTCACATGAACTATAAAATATTTACACTATCAACATCAGTTAGGAAAGAATGATGTGCTGTCAAGCTGGTATGACCCAGGAGTAAAGATTTTGTGGTCACAGATTAAATAAAACTATTGCAAATCATCTGGAAAGCTACAGGGACTATTAGGTTAAACAAATTACTGCTTCCTGGTCTCTTGGATGGTAAATGTAACCAGGAAAGCATAGCTTATGTGCTTTAAGCTGGGTTTTACCAACAAGATAAAGAAAGGTTAGGCTCATAATCAAAGTGTACTGACCTCTCTGAATGTTCCTTCTAGCAAGGTGTCCAGATGTTGAAGAGGAGCTGGAGTTTTGTCTTTGAATCGTGTCAGCAGTCGTCGCTCAATAGCTCGAAACTGTACAGCCCTTTCAGATAACAGCTCCTGATATTTCTCAGCATTCAAACGTAGCTGCAATTTAAGGGTTTTCAAAATTTAAGGGTCACATACATTTCTGTATGCACATTCCAAATGAAATGGGAGAAGGATAGGAAAATTTTTGAGACAGCATAATACTGAAATATGATGTCATTTACGCCAGTTGCTTTATACACCTTGTAAAGATCGACACTTTGAAGAATTATCATGTGCCACTGATATCAAAACTAATTGTCAACAGCCACAATAACCTCTGAAAATGCATAAATATCTCAATGAGAAGCCAATTAACAAGAATAAAATTTCACCAAGACACAAAGGCTTTCTCTTGTTTTGGTGTGCTATTTACAACACATACACAATGTACTGGACTTGATATTCATTGCAGTAGAAAGCAAAGGGTTATTCCCTTAGCATGAATAGAAGTACTAAATTGTGTACAGTTCAAATGATTGTCTTTTTCTGAAGTTAAATCCTTTTTCCCTTTATCTATACTGATTAGCTAACACCAACAAAATTCTTGAAGTGTTCACAAAAGAACATTTAAAATAAAAAATGATTAGAAGATAAAATAGGAATTTTTATTATCTGGGTACTTGATGTACTTTGCAGTACATGCCTTGAAAATAAAAATTTCTAAAGATGAGTCTTTCAAAAAGCTGTGATACCACCATACAGCTGATGTTATAACTAGCAGAAGAAACATCAAGACACACAGCTGTCCAAATGCAAGAAAAAGTGGCCCAAAATGAAGAGAACAGGTAAATTTCTTAAATTTACATTTCTTAAATTTACATTATATTTTAAAATAAGAAAATGTCATTCTGCCTGTACATTATTATGAAAAACTGCTTAGAGGTGCTATGGAAAAAACACTATGAAGTTTTACTAGAAGTAGTAGGAAAAAAAGGGACATCTCAGGTAAGGGATAACTCAGGTCATATTCTCCTAAGCTTGCCAAAAAAACAGTGTTGAAACTAACAGGGATGGAAGCATAAGAATGCCTTTAATAGAACATTTGACATTTTTTTAGATCAGATAATTACAGTAAAAAATCAGAAATTTCAAAAGAGCCAGCTGCAACATAATTAGAGTCTAAATTAGCACCCCAGATATCACACCTGTATTTAGAACTTCAATGTATTTAAGCTTGTTATACTATCTAAGGAAGCCTAAGTTTAAAGTATTTCTACAATAACCATCACCTTAAAAAAATTAACATATTTTACTCTCAAATTAGTTGAAAAACAACAGAATAACTACTCAAGAGCTTGAAATATAGACCAGGATGTAGGCTGACTACTCAAAAAATCCCAGAAAACCCCAATGACAACTTCTATCTTTCCGTGTGGTGACAGCTACGCCTCACAGAAAATTTGGGAGCATGAAAGAACATCCAGTATTATTTCTCATTCTTGCATAAATATGTTGTTGCTTTTGCCCAAATACATGAGTTAATAGAAGTTTTCAAATAGCTATTTCTCTTTTTTTATCGGAAAGATATGGGGGAGAGAATGCATGCATTTTATTTTATTAGCTATTTCTACAAGCGAGCTGAACTACTGCAGATTTTTCATTGTCACCTGCATAGCCAAACAGGAAAAACTAATTACATTTCTTTTATTTCTGGTCTGGCAAACTTTCTTGAGCCTCCAATGCTACTTCTACAAGGGCAGATTTTTTAAAATTGGAAGGGACTTCCCCTTACATATAACTTTGTATTTTCTGAAAGCCAAATGCCTGTGGATACTGTAGTTCTAATCTGATTAATCCTTGCACTTAAATCCAATTTTAAACTAGCAGACCCTTAGCAACTCATATATTATGTAACATACCTCAAAATGTCGATCAATTAGTTCAAAATATTCTTGCAGGGGAATGGAACCAGAAAAGGTACATGCGAAATCCTTGCAGTTTTGCTTCTTGAAATGCTCTTCTAGTCGGTGTATGAGCTCTTTTGTAACCAGCCAAAGGTCTTCTAACTGATCACTCTGAATCCTGTATCGTTCTTTGATTAAAAGAACAAATACAAGACTAATAAATACAGTTTTCAGATATATAAATTTTCTATACAATAGTTTAGCTAACACACAAATAGAACTTGTATCCAAAGTCTACATGAGATTTTCTTTAGATATGCACATTCAAGAGTGTTAAGAAAATACTAATATTTTATTGATTGTATTACATTTCATTTTAAATACAACTAATATTAGTAGAAAGTGATTCTTATCCAACTACATACTATGACTTTGGAAATATGGTTCAGTGTAGAAATGAAAAGCATTAATATAAACTGAAGTGAAAAAACAGATCCTGATAGCTAGTGTTATCTGTCCCAGCAAATTAATTTATCTTATTTCTCATTTTTCATTTAGTAAATTTCAAAGTACCAGGTTAGTGGAATGAGATTTTCTTTCTAGTTCATGTTTGTATAACCCTCTCTCCAGCTTCTAGAAAATCAGAATTAACTAAGATAAATGTTAGTTTCATTAACATAATTAACTGCTATTAACTAATAAATGTCGAGAAAAACATTGTGGAAAATCATAGCAGCCTTTTAATATTAATTTCTTGAGATAAAGCATTTCCAAGCATGAGTTCCTTACATCTTTTCATTACACATCTGCCAATAACTAACAAAAAAAGGATAGACAGAAATGCAGCTATGGGTATTTGACACAAAATCGTTCCTTTTTTTGCCCTTGTTAAAAAAGTTCACAGTAAATCAAATTAACCAGAATTCTTTTAAACTTGAATGTACTTATTTTAAATTTTCTCAACATTAGTAATTCAAGATTGTTTGACATTACCACTGGCATCATTCCCAGGATATGTATTTCACTGAATACAGAATGACAAATTCTGTTTACAGTGTAACAGGAAAGAAGCAAGTTTTATTTAAAAACACGCTTGTTAAAGAAAAGAACACCATCTGCTAAAGATAGCATTCAACCTAATATCCATTTTTTAAACACTCACAATGCAATGGCTGGACTCACTTGGATGTACCGTCATACTTTGCCTTAAGTGATTTTTCCATGATGGAAATTAGCTCAGATGTTTTCAGGCCAAATCAACAGTCATTCCACTTATAATTGACATATCTAATACATTAATGGTTTAAAATGAACAAAACTAATTTCCTCCAAATTGTGCATTTAGTTTCCATATACTGCTTGTTGGTCAATACAAACACAATCTAATTTTACCATGGTCTGAGTAGAGAACATTGCAATCATTTGCTTTACATGATCTTCCAAGTCACAAAAAAGGCAAATTAGATTTAGAAATATTACAAAACTGAGAATCTGTAGTTAAACTAAACACATGCTTCAAACAGGAATACAGTGAAAAAGAAAAAAGAAATAACTGTGCTTCTGTTCATCCCATGCTTTTATGATGGTTAACCAACTTGAATAAGCTCCATTAAAGGAAATTAAAACAGATTTTCAAAAAATTCTCTATCAGAAAAGCAGGAAACTGAGGGGCACCCATAGATTAAATAGGTTACAAAGTCTTTTCATGCTACAGTAGGCTGTCCAAATAGCACAACCCACGTTAGGAATAGCTGTTCTGCCAGTAAGAAGTTTAGAAGATTCAGTTCATTTCTCAGCTAGAAAACCCACAACAGAAGAAAAAAAACCCCAGCCACAGTTAGCAGTCAAGTCTTCCTAACACTTTTATTACAAGTCAGTTTTAAAAATTTCAGACAAAAAAAAACCTTAAGTTTTAATCTAGCTGGTGTGAGCTGCTTTTAATATATATCTTCTGTCAAGATGTACTTCAGGCTGGGCTTCTTTGGAGCATTCTTGACAAGCTGAAGTAATATCTTCAATTGCTACACTGGTCAAAATGGATTAGCTAATAGAATTAAAAACTAACATGAAAACAGATGTTGCTTCTGTTTGCAGCTTCAGCAATGAAACCAAACTGAACCTGACAACCTTCACTGCTACATGCAACTCTTCCCATTCAGAACTTAAAGTCAACTTGATATGGAATATTGGAAAAAGAGGTCTTCCTCCATTGTCTATGATAAACTCCTTTCATGGAAAACCAGAAATAAGGCTTCATCTTAAAAACTTATTTTACTTTTCTGAAATACCATTACTTCTAGTCAAAATTTATCTACACATACAGGTTTCTTTTTGAAGAACATTAAATGTTCTAAATTAAAATGCTATATAACCACTTTTACAAAGTATAAGCTCAGTGTTACTTACACAGTGCAGTAAGTACCTATCAAATAATACACAATTTCATCTACATTCATTAGTTTCACAGATCTGTGCAGTCAAGCACAATCATTTCAGTATCATGATATTCTACCAAACAATGCTTTTGCGTTGCGTTATCAATAGTCTCTGTTTATAAAAATATTCTGAATTATGTTTGACTATCAGATATTTTACAAATATTTACCTTTAAATAAGTTTTAGCTAGGTAACATTTCAAATGAGCAAATTTCCCCTAACACCTTCTCTAATCAACTCAGTTCAATGCATGAAGTGGATGCTGGAAACAGGCTGCTAACATAGAAAGTAACATCATACTACTCATTTGTTTTCTGAAGTTAGGATTCCCATACACAGTAAATGAGTAGCCACACTAAGAGAAACAGATATTGTGCAGCTCCTTTGTAAAGTGAACTTCACAAGTAAAGCAGTGTGGGAAAGTTTATTCTAACACTGTAAGCGTCATTCCTTGCTAGTGAATAAACAAACCTGAGAGGAAAAGATTGAGGATTGGGGGTAGGGGTGCATGAGATTAAAAGTTATGGCCTTCAGTAGAAACTAAAATATATTCATTACATAGAAACAAATTTGTCCTTACAGCAATCAGATTAAATAACCATGCAAGAAAAAAATCCATATCAAAGATTTAAACTGCAGTCAAGGAAAAAGTTATTTGTAAATCAATTCTTTAGTTTTTAAAAACCATCATTGCACTTCTACTTTAGTTAAAACTGTTTAAGATCCCTTATTTAAAGAAATACTAAAAACAAAGTAACAATAAAACAGCATGTAAATAATGCATACAAAAAACAATACAGATGCATTTGATCCTTAGAAAAGTAAAATTCTTGGTACATGATTCTTCTTGATTCTTGGTACAATGAAAATTACTCTCCAGATGGTTTTTGTTTTTAACACACATGATTACATTAAAAAAGGCATTAAATATTATCTCGCAGCTCACAACTGACCCCATCAATACTTATATAGCCCATCATGAACATGGATTTCTGAAAACAGTATGGAATATTATCCCTGTGTTGAAAAAATTTCATATCAACAAACCAAATTGAGATTTTTCACTCAAAGCAGTTCCCACTAAGCATTCACACAGTGTTCCAACTGAACCCTCTGCAGTGCACAGTTGTTTTTCTAGCTTTTCAATTTGTAGTCTGCTGTATTAAATGAAGACTTTGTGCTCTGCTGGCATGGAAAATGCTAAACACAATTGAATTTATTTGGTTCCAAGCACACACCAAGAAAGAGTTTAGCAAATTGAGCAGTTGTACAGACCACAACCATAAACTCTTGAAAATTAAGAAAACCTGTCTTTTTCAAAGAGCAAAATTCAGGTAGCTGGAACAGGACTATTTTAATCACAAACTGCTCTATACAAGAGATACTGGACCAGGTAACAACACATCTGCATGTCTGTTCCCACACTCTGTAAACATAATAAGAAAGATCTTGAATCCATAATCTCTTACTTTCAAAGATATACAGGCATCTAAAAAGAAGAGATGGGCATTTAGTTGGATGTCAAGAAGCAAATAGGGTCTGATGCCTAATTTAAGTCAAGGATTACTCAGTCAGTGGGAAGTTCAAAACTTGCTTTTTAATCCCTTTCAAAAATTTCAGTAGGTGACTAATTCCAAACACAGATGTTGAAATTCCTTTAAGATGAGAGATTTTTCCATTATAATGACACTATTAGTTTATGAATAAAAAACATTGCTAAAAGCTTTAAGAAAATCCAATTTCTTCAATTGGATTTTCTTAAAGTGGTAGTGTACGCTATTTTGAGTATGATTTTTTTATTTTATTACACAATTTTATACTTAAAAGGAGGTAAGAAACCATCAAACTTTGAAACTCCTGCATTAATTTTCAAACACTGATTATCCTTCTTTGTATGATCCACATTTTCATGTAGTGCATATTCTAATGGATGATCAGGCTTCTTTTACTCTAATACTGATAGAACTTACGTGATGTTTTTGAAGCAAGAAGAGTGGTTTTTGAACCTGTTAAAAACTGAAATCCCAGAGCATTTGCATGGTCACCCTCAGACAGATCAACAAAATCTGAAAAAGAAAGTTAAACACCATTTTCTGTAATTCTATGCTGGCATTCGGCAAATCTCAATCCATAGCCAGGACTATATCAATCTTTGCACAAACAGATGAAAGAGATTGTTTCCCTTCTAAGGGTTCAAAAGTAACAAATATCAGCAGTTTGGTACACAATTCCTTCATTCATCCAAAGGGAATCCTGTTTCTCTTCCCCAGCCTGAATACAAAAGATTGGTTTCCCAGAGGTTCACTCTGTGCATTCTGAAAGAACTGCAGTTAGTGTAGAGCCCAAAAACTACCACCTTATGCAAGGTTACCTTTAATTCAAATATTTATGAAAATTTTTGCAAAAATTATCAACAAAATGCTTAAGCCCACTCTCTTTTTAGCTTTCAGCACAGAGCAAAACAAACATCCAGTTTGCTAAAACAAACATCTAGTTGCTAAAACTAGCTACTCTGAAATGTTCATCCAAGTCCACTTTTCTTTTCATTCCATGTATTGGATTATATCAATTCAAAAGATTTAATTTTAGAGTACTATATTTGAAAAAATTCTCTTTTTCACCTCTACTCCCACTACTTCTCCTGAAAATACAGCAAAACAGGGAGAAATGATACAACTTTCATCGCTTTCACCAATAATTCAAATTTTGTTCATAGATTACATCACCATATTAACATAATAAACAGCATACTCTTTATTTAATCACTGTAAATGGAATTAACAAAAAATCAGAAAAATTTAATGCCTTCTTGGTCCTGTGCTTGTGTTGTATTCTCAACAATGCATCCCTAGGTTAAAAATAAAATAAAATGTGCTATTCTGAAAGCATCATTGTTTAGCCATAATGGAAGCCCATTAAAACCTCAAAATAGACACCCTTAAAAAACAAACAAAAAAAAAAACAAAACCACAAAACAAAACAAACATACATCACTGTTCTCAAATACAGTGTATAAGCTTTCAAAGAGATCCACCTACTCCTTAAAAACAAAGTTGTTGGTTCATACAGCTCTCAGCATATTGTTCCAGAACCTTAGTCATCTGAATTTCAAAAACTTAATCACTGCCAGACTGAACTTACTCACAATCACTTTCTAAACCCTGTTTATTAATTTCTTCTTGTGCTAATACGATCATCTACACCCATGATATAGCCACAAAATATTTACTGAAGTCAACTGTATTCTCTTTTTTTTGCCTGTGTATTATTAAGCTAAATGAATCACTTCCTCTTAATTCTCTTGAAATCTCTAGATAACATTTTGCTACACTTTTGAGTTATATACATTATATTTTATTTAATATCAGCAACTAGCACTCAGTTTGCCAGTTTGATATTGGTTTCCTGCATGGAAACATTTTGTGTAATGCATCCTCAATTTTTATTTGTTTGCTTGTGATTACAACATATTGTACAACAGAGTATTCCTGTGGTAACTTCCACCTCCCCTCTCTTCCAAATTGTGAGCACATAATTATAGCAAAACTTATTTTCTTAGCATCACACTTTATAGTGCTCAATTCATTCTTCTTTTTCCAGTCCTAAGTGGAAATTAACTCCTCCTTCATGCTACTTTAATATAATGCTGAAGAGAGAACATAGCTTGGGTTTGCACATTAGAAAATAATGCTATATCTTCTTTTTGGTCCAAGAAGGCTACTGAAATTTTTAAATATAGTCAGCTTCAGACTGATACATCAAATATTCTACAAGTCATCCTCCAAAGCAACTATACCCTTTATGTACAATATTTACCACTTCTGCTTTGCCCTGCTCACAGTTTTTTAAATAAATGTCAATGCTTTCCCTCTTACAACACCTCTTAAGCAATTTTATGTAAAATTAATGTCTGCATACATAAAAATTAGATCTATACCATGTCAAGAACTCTGCATTTTTACCAGAGGCAGGTATACTACCCCAGGGATAATTATTGAAATATTATGCCATCATTTCTTTCAAAATATATTTTTTAATATACTAACATGAGCTTTTAAATTACCTCATTACTTCTGGACAAACCATTCCTGTTGGGAGCTTCTAACACCTTCAATATTTAAAAACCTACCTGGAAAAATGGTGACAAAACTGATGGGAGGTTTGTTGGTATCAATAGTTAGCTTGTGGTGTGCTGATTTTGAAGGTTGAGCTGGAAAGCAAACTAACTTCAAAGGCAGACTGAAGTTACACTGTGAAACTCTTGGTATTCCTAAAAGGAAAGAACACACATTCATTTTTCATTTCTACATTCTGAATACAGGATACTTCATACCACTGTCCTCAAAGAGGTATAACAAGGTATTTCATGTGATTAAGCAATGCATTAAAACCAAACTATATAAAATGCTCCTTTTTTTAAATTTTCCACCTAAAATATCTTAAATTTGAATACTTCTAATTACCTTCTCAAGTGAAGATTTTTATATGTATGGGAAAGCAAGAATTATTAACAAAACTGCACACTGTATTTATACTAATTAACATGCAAAGGAGATTAGTTTTATTTAATTCTCTAGACAAACAATACCACTTTAACATAAACAACAGCTGTGTGATTACTCATGATGCTTCAAATACAGAATTGAAGCATCAACATTTTCATCAGGAATATCACAAATAAATGCTTTTTATGAGTATATTTAGTCTTTTTTTATATACTCAAATAAAATCTATGTAACCTTCATATTATCTGTCAGAATTTTGTGGCTTAGAAAAAGAATGTATCCAATGGAGGTTATTACCCAAATGTATATTAAAATCTTTCAACTTATTGCATCATAATAAAACAGAACTATAGAGCAAACTGGCTACTGTCTTGAATATTGGGATCTACTATCACAACCAATTTCATCAGGATGGTGCAGGAGAAAAGAGGAAGTTTTAACACGTTCAGAAAACACATTGGAGGTGTCAAAAATTTTCTCAGATATATAAATACTATTTCAAATTGCAGGCATGGCAGCAATCGCCTGGTATGTTCTAAGCAAAAGGCAAAAGTGCTCATTGCTATGAAATATGGAGTGCTTGCTCTGTTAATAAGACAAATTGTGGGGTTTTTAAGGAAAATTTTTTGATGAAGCATCAACAGGAAAACCTTAACATAATAGATTTTTAGAGACAATAAGTTACTGTCAGGAAAGTCATGAAACCGATGGCAACACAGAGGTATATATAGAGAGTATAAAAATTGAGCTTAAACATCCAATAGCCATCCAAGAAACTCTTTTTGCTAGTAATTTTGTTTGTTTGCTGCTTCTCAGAGCTCTTCCAATGAAAAAAATTACTTCTAAGAATCATCTCAGGGTAAAAATGCTACCATAAGGCTCAGATTATTCCCTGTGGCTGTCAATTCACAAGCTGTTATGGCTGGCTGATAATGCCCCCAAGTAACTATTCTGCAGCAGTTTATAAATATAAAATCATAGAAAACTGAGCAGAAAACTCATTCATATTGAAGACAGGTCTTCAAAATTTGAGTATCTCCAGGTTCCAAGGAAAATTTCTAAAGGCATACTTAAAAATAAACCCATGATCTGTCAGACTGATTAATTCAACTGTATCTTCATCATATGATAGGAGAACTAAAATTTTTCTTGATGACATCATAACACAGATACCTTAGTAAGTTAGATATGGAGACTTATCAACAAGAAAAAATTAGTAGTAAAAGTAGGAAAAATTATTTTAATATATTTTTTATATTCAAAACAAGATATTTTTTCTGGTTTTTCGGACCAGCTTTTTCTACTGCTGTCAGTCTGCCTCATCATAAACATAACTGTTCAATATTTCAGACAAAGGTCAAATCAAAACTAAATCAAGTCTTATCTAGTGTTTGGAGGAGACTGGGGGGATTTCTAGTTGATTAATCTAAAAGAGCTACATATAAGAAAAACAAACCAAAAAGTTCCAACAAAATTCATCACTACAGTGAAAACTTGCTGGGAAATGTTTCAGGGTATTTCAGAATTGTAAATGGTAGTAAGGAAACAAAGTAGTAGCCACGTGAGGGAGTCAGAATTTCCTCCACCCATTGATATTCTGTCTAGCAACACATCTCACTTCATTTAGAGCTGTGATACTTTGTGAGATACACAATTTTAGGACTACAATAAGGAAAAAAGAAATGGAAATACAAATTCATATTCTCCTCTATTCTGAGACAAAACAGATGATGTCTAACATTATCTCATAAGGTACTAGTATTTAAAGGCATACTATGCACTTACCTGCCTATAAGTATTTTTATTTTAAGTTTTATTACCTATAAGTAATAAAACAGCCACATGCTCTGTAGATACTATTTCATTTCCAAACTCCTCATGCATTCATTTAGTGAAATTTGAAACATAACACTAATGTGCATGACAAAAAGTATTAAAACTCAAATCTCCCAATTTAGGATTTTAAATATTCAGAGAATTAATATTCACTCTGGCGTTGATGACCCCGAGTCTACATAGTCCAGTGGACCCTACAGTAACCCAAAAAGATTTTGGCAGAGATAATTTTACAAACTTAACTCTTCTCTGCAATATTCTATTCAGGATAAGGCTTTCCTGTTGTTTTGATATTTCTTAAGACAAAAACCCAATCTTCATTTTTAGAATACTATTCTTTCAAACTCTATACACTTGTTTTTATATAGTTTATTGATAGTTAACTTTTTAATTCCTTTGTCTAGCAGAAAAATGTCACAGTGTAACAGTTATTCTCGTCAAGAGCAGGATCTTATTGAGATGTTTTGAGCATCTACTTCCCATACAACACATCAAGGTCCACTGAAATATCTGGAAACCAGAAAAGGAGGGGAACTGTAACAGTTACCTTCTTGTTTCTTTTTACTGCACTTACTAAGCTCCAAAGAGCATAAATATTGAAAAACAAGACCATACATACATCTAAAACTTGTGTTTATGAAAACTGCAAAACTGAAAACTCCCTTTCACTTGATCTCTAAATCACTGACAATCAACTTTCTTACCTTCCCAAAACACAAAAGAATGTGTACTTAATATATTTATTTTTTAAGTTCAGAAAATATCTTCTACAAGCACTGCATCTTTCCAACACATCTACAACTATACTGCAAAACCACCCTTCTCTCTTTTTAGTCTGCATATACATAAGCTCATTTTCCAGTCTTTTTTTGTCTCTTAATTGTACCTTCTCCAAGAATTGTATCTACCACAATCATAGCTAAGTTTTGTATCGCTGGTAGTCTCAGACAGAAGCAGCCTTGCACCTTGAATAAGAAGTTTCCAACAGGAATTGGAATGAAGACATGTTGTGACATCATTCTCAGAGCTGCTCAACCCAAACACATAAATGCCTAATAGCTGTTTCAGTTGCACCAAAGATATAATTTAACTGCCTAACTGCAAAAACTGAGAAAAAAATAGATATAGGAAGGTATAATTGTTTCAAATTTCCAATCTCAATGTACAAGGAACTTAACACTTTGAAAAATTCCCATGTTACATATGAGAAAGTGCAATATGCTTCACCAAGAAATGTCCTTGTGACATTCTATTCTCTATATCCACACCTTCATAGCATCAAAACAAGAATAATAAGTTATAGAAATAACAGGCAAACTAACAGCTCCCTTCCAAATCTGTTTAATTCAGCATACACTGCCACTCATAAAACTTAGCATTTTTTGCTTTCACTTACCTTCAGGATTGAGCTCTGCCATATGAACAGCAACAGGACAAAAGGGGGAAAAATTCATGAGATATTAGTTAAATTTAAAGAAAACATAAAGGAAGTGTAACAGGGTTTTAAGAACTTAAGCCAATTTGTTAAGTAGACAATACATAAGGACATAATACTAGCCAAAAAACCAGACATGAGACCACATTCATCAATAGCGCAACCCCATCCAAGTGACTGACTCATCAAGCTTCAGCTGTATGAATCCCACAGAGATAGACTGAATTGTGATTTGGCCACAAATATGGATATTTTAAAAACTAAAGAAGAAACATTCTCTGTTCAAATAAAATGAAGTCACAAAAGCACTTATACACTTACTAGTATATTACACTTAAGGATTTGACTGCCAAATAACACTAGCGTTTGTATGGAATTCAACAGAATTATCTCAGATTCATAATTTAAATAAATATCAAAAAATTAGCATATCTTATTCCTAACCCTAATTATGTTCCTTTACTTAGAAGTCTTCAAAGTTCAACCACCAAAGGTAAGTTTTTAAAATTTATTCTTCAGTTTCTATAATTCTGTTAGATGTCATGTCTGCTTTGTCTTCTTTTTAATAGCATATAAACCATCAAACACATTCAAGATGCAAGATTTTCTTACTTCCCTGATCAAAAGGCTTGCAAAATCCAACTTAATATTTAAAATACAAATCTAAGTTTTACTAGCATTACCTGACATAAATAATTTTATTAATATATATTTTATTAATATATATAAATATAACTTTTATTTTCTGGTCTTAGGAAGCAAAATTACAGAAACAAGACCAGCAAAACGAAAAACAAGCTTTCAAAATCAGAGGATCCAAGATATTCACTAGTGTGCTACCTATTCAGTCATGCCAAAAACCTGTCTAAGGCCACATCACTAATTTGGAGAGTTAAGAATGCACAGCATCTCATTCACAAGGAATATGCAGTCAGAATCACAGGACAGAGGGACTGAAGTTGTACAAACTGTCCATGCAGGCTCTCAGTTAAAAGGGAGGACTTCCTTTTCTTTAGAAACGTGTTTCATTATTTTTCTGGAAATAAACATTTCAGTCATACAACAGCCTAGACTACCATCATAAACACAATGTTTCAAGTGTGAAGTGATACAAAGAAAATATTTACATTAAAGTGTCAATATAGGATAAGGTACTCAAGACCACCACCCTTCACAGAAGCCTTTAGTACACATGCACTTCTTTCACGCCAATCTACTCCATTTGTGCTGGCACAACTCTGTCTTTGCACAGTGAAATCAGCAAATCTGGCTGAGAAACAACTGGTGACTGTGTGACCACAACAGGGGAGGAGGTGCAGGAGCAAAGCCAAGCAGCAAGAAGTAAAGAACTGACAGCTTAAACTGGTTTATGAAGTATTTGACATGGAAGCCCTGCCTAAACACAACTTCTCAGTACCCTGACACATTCACAGGGTTGTGTGTAGAACACTAAGCTAATAAACAATCAGTTATGGATAGCAGAATAAATTTACATATTCTATCACTTAGACACGAATATCATAAAATAACAAGTTGGTTCCATTTCTTTGGATAAGTTTATTGTTTGGAATGAGTATGTTCATCTGTTAAAAAGGAAATGAGGAATAATCATTCCCAATGCTTATTCAGATGTCATTCTCTGTGGCAAGGCATTATTGTTGGCAGACCAGAAGGGCAAATAGGCATAAAGATGTAATCAACTTCTCACTCCAAGAGATGGAACAGAAGCAAATTGATAGGACAGGGTGAGATAGCTGGTACAGCTGTTTCCCAAGCAATAAGCTTATGATTTTACTTCTGTAAGATCAATTATACAAATTGATGCAACATAAAATATTAACTAAAACTGAAGACTAGATAAATATTATTTCTTTAATTACTACCATCTTTAGTATATTTCAAAATAACATGTATAAGATATACATAGGGAAAAAGGCCTCAAAAAAAAGGCACATCACATCTCCAGTGGCTTACCTGTTGGTATAATATATGAAACTATACAGGTTCCTTCTAGTTCTGGTGGAGAACAATTCTCCTTCAAAAAGACAGACAGGACCACAGTTTCAGATGAATCTGGTTCTAAAAAAACCACAAAATTAAATTAAGTAATAGAAGCATCGAAATGAAAGCAGCATATTTTCTGGCACTTTGAGAATTATTCAACTAAATTATGACATTTTCCCTATTAGTTCATCTTTATCAAATAACTGTACATGCCTTTTTTATAACCCTTAATTTTTAAAAGACAAACTAGGACCTCAAAGTATCTTGAAGCATAACCTATAAAACAATTCAACACACTGAACATGAAGAAGATGAAAAGAAATTATATTTACATTGCAATTTTAGTAATTTACAAAGTCATTTGCCCCAATCACATGTTGAGGAAATATAAGAACTGCCCCTTCAAATGAGAGTAGCAGTTAATAAAGCTCTGTTTCAACAGGGACTATTAGTTTCAGAGCAAAAATGGCCTGTAGTTCTAACTGAAGCAGCAGACATATTTGACTGACCTTAAGCTCCATGTAGTCTTAAAGGCAATCCCACCTGCAGTCTTACCAGCAGAGTTGGAAAAAGGCTAAGATCCTTTAATCTATTTGAAACAATTGGTGCTACTTTGGGAACAGATGCTAGACTGTCCCCCAGTCAACAAACTTATTGTCCCTGTTTGTAGATCGAGACTGGCATTTCTACACAGACAGAAATGTCAGCAAAACAAAATAACACAGCAGAAGTACAAGAGGATAATTGGGGGGGTTTTGCCTCCATCATGAAGCAACTCTCTCCACCCACAACACATCATACCACAACCAGGGAAAGAAATCCATTCCTATCTATTTCATCTTCCTCCACCAAGCAGTGTCTAGAAGCTATGGATTGCAGGCAAGGCAAACTTGTAATTGCTTTAACTGCTGTATATCTGCAACAATGCACTCACTGGAGGCTGGGCTATACCTTTTCAAATCTCAGAAAAAGTAATAAGTATACAACAGCTGTGATGACAGTGCCATCATTTACCTAAATCATCAAAGACAAACTGGTCAGAGGTCACTGCTAACGGAGCTTGCACACACACAGCCAGGCTTGGCTTCTGCGCAGTCACTCTGCTCTGGATTGTTATCTAGATCAAGGGGCATACAGAAGTATTTAAAGGAAGCAACTAATTAAACTCAAAAGCAGGAAAAAAAAAATCCATAATCAACAGAAAGATATGAAAAATCTGCAAAGATCAATTCAGAAACAACACTTTAGGACTTGAAATTGCAAGTTCAAAACTGGTATTTTCATTTTACAATTCTTATTTACTCACAACAAATACATGATATACAGTAACTTGAAAGATTAAAAAACCTGAGGGGACTTCTCAAGTTGCTGTAATTTTAACCTAAGCCAAACTAAAGCAAAAGTATTAATTGAATGTTTAATACCCTGCAAGAGTCATGATCATTCATTCTAATACAAACAGCCATAAAATTTTGCAATTTTTAGATTATAGTGAAAAAAAACAAGAATAACAAAATCAAAGATAACCAAAGAAATTACTTCCATCAATTGCAAACAGTAATGCACAGTCTTCTGAATAATTTCAAGTTTTGTTTTAATTTTTAATGCAAACAAAATAAGAAAATCAATATACAGGATAGTCAGCACAACAGCTCCAGATAATAAAAGCTCAGTTAAACATAGAGTGGCCCTCATTGCTCCTATTGTGCACAGCTATTATTCCACTGCAAAACAAATGAATATCAAAAGTATCCCTAACTCATATCTAAAATAAAAGTATAGTGGTGACTGAGATCTGAATGTGATCTGCATAGACAGGGACCATATATCTAATATCATCTCTTTTGCATTGTTTGTCTGTGAAGGAGCTCACTACAGCCAGGTTAAATCACTTTAGAATATTACTACTTATAGAATTACTGAAGTGTTAGGAAACTGATGTGATTAACATAATTAGCATCAACATTGATTTAGGTTGAACAATACACCAGTTATAGGAACTTATCACATAAAAAAGATTCTAGAAAAAAATTGAATTTATGGTAACTCCTACATTTACTGTTTTCGTTTCACTCAAAGGTACAAGATTCATAAACAAGAAAAGAGAATGGGGAATTAATTATGTCTTCCCATTAAAAAGCTTATAAAATATATAAATACATGATTAATTTGAACTTCTTTAAGCAGACTTATCACTGATTTTATCAGAATAGCCGTTTTATCCTGTATCATTTTTAGTACTTAAAAATGCAGAGAAACATGTTGAACCAAGTACAAGTAAACCACACTAGTCTGAGGGCATCTGATTCAAACAGTTCAGTTACCCTCTGAATTTTTCACTCTAGGCAGAAAGAGAACTTGCCAGGTTCTCAAAAATGAAACTCCACTGATATTCTTAGAAGATCATCCTAAAGTCAGAAATAAAAATCATGATCCTTTTTAGGCAGTACTGAGGAAAAATTAGCACATGCACACATACACACATTTTATTTACAATCAGTTACAGGCACCAGCTCTCATGAAGATCTTCAATTTTCTAATTAGATTTTCCTACTTCTTTTTTAATTGCTAGCATTATGAAAGTCTTCTTACAAAAGAAAGTCTATTTTTATTTTATTGACAACTAAAAAGGCAGCTGAAAATTATAAATGTCCTATTTGAGTTACCAAACATTTATGGCTGTCAGAAAAAATATTCTCATTACTTCAAAATTTATTTCATTCCATCCTAATGTTTCTGTGGCTTATTGATAAGCCTATCAAAAATAAAACTGCAATCATTTTCTGACTGTAGCAGAAGGCTTGCCAGAATGGCACCATGTCATACTAAGGAGAAAAAAAATTAAGTATATATTGCGTTTCAAACTTCACTCATTTTCACGTTCTAAGTGACATAAACAGAAAGTGACCAGCTTATTATAATTTGCCACCACCATACAAATGCTGCTGTTTGAGTTAGGCACAGTACCTTTACTGTGACTGATGGTACAGCCCCTGCTTTTACCTCACTGTCAATGGCTTGCTGTGAAGAAAATGATGAAAACAGAGTAAATTCAATGTTCCACACGAACAAGAAAACACAATAAAAGCAATATTGCTTTCCTACCATCAACTTGATAAACACAGAATTAACATTAAAGGACTTAGCATTCCTATGACAGATTAAAATACACAAAACACATTCCGAGTTCCTCCTGAAAATGTGAAGCCGCTGTTTGAAACTCCCTGCAAAAAGGATAGCAAAAGGTCATGAATGTTGTACATGTAAGAAACTAATACACTTTGATGTATATACAAATATTTGAATCTGTTTTGTTTGGCACACTACTTTTCACTGCATATTTATTCAAATTCTGGAAATACCTTCTGTTGTTCAGTAGAGAAAGATGGCTTCCGATCTGCCAATATATTATATACACAACATAGCATCTACTATAACATCACACGCTATTTTATAATCAGAAATATACCTGAAACTTCAAAAGAAAATTCTAGCAGGCACTTCAATACTCCTGCTAATTTCTATTTCAATAGGCAATTCCATCTACTTCAAAATTTATCTTGGCCTTGTGGTCTATTTTAGTTTTATGTTTATATTTCATATTGAAAACAGGTCAGTTACTACAGTTAAAGAAAATGTTCCCATTTAAACTATTATAAAGAAACACTTCTCTCACTTCTGCTATAATACCAAATTACTGATTTGAACTTATGCCTTATCATTATAAAAAAGTAAATGAAAACCAGTATAAGGGCCACATCTGCAAAGCTCCTAAGAAGTCAGGAGGCTGGGAGGTTCTCTGGGTTCCGGAAGTAGGACTTGCATTTGTACATTGTGCACCTTTCTCAACTTAAAAAATACAGATACTTTCATATTGTCATACTCTCTGGTGACCAGTGGATGATTCTGAAACAATAGCAGGGGTATAAGGATATGGAACCTTACCATATTCAGCTTTCAAAAATCACCTGGATTTCCTGAATCAGAGGCCACACACAGGAGGTGTTGTTAAATAACAGAATTGTCCTCCACTTACTTATCTACACAATATTAATACTCTATATCCTCTTTGCTTTTATCACACACATTGCAACCTCCATCTTTCCACAAGTGCAGAAGTAGCACTGAAAATTCTGTAGTTCCAAAGGTAACTGTAGAAGCCCTAAAATCATTCCTACACTTGCTTATTGATCCTTCCCCACAAAGTAGCATATCAGATTTTTTCTTCCTAGGCAGCTACTGAAAGAACCCACAGAAAAGCCAGCCACAAAGGAAACTAAGATATATGGGCAGATAAAGATTCAAGGCTGTGGTTTGATTGATGGACTGAATTAACATGAAACAGACCAGTTGCATCTGGAAGGTTGAGCAAAGGAGCATAGCAGCATTAGAGCATTCTGTGCACCTAACAGTTCCAAGTGTTGTGAGGAGATTATTGCAGCTAGCCAAGACAATGTCACTGCTCTTTTTTCTACAGAGAAGAGAACTAAGGACGTTAGAGTACGTTATAAAGAGGTCCATCTATCAAAGAATAATATCCTTATGTATTTTTTAAACAGTAAGTAGCTGTGAAAAATCAGTTTTGCTGAAATTAGTGGCCAGTAATGGATAACGTTGCAGTGCAACATGTATGTTCTGAAATACTTAAAGTGAAGAGTTTTAAGAGACAATATAATCTCTCCCAAATCTTAATTTGAATGAGTTTTGTAAACTACGTATATATAACATGAATAAACTAATTAGGCTGCAACACCAAAGAATATTGAGTGACTGGCCGTCTGAGAAAGATTATTTTTTACAATGCAGCTTGAGTGGTTTGAGTACTCTATCTTTGAATGATCCAAGGATGACATTTCAGCTGTTTCCCCCAATGTTTACAACTGCTCACCAGTACAACTTTCCACCATTACAAAGTTATTCCAGACTCAAAGTTCTTCTTCACTTACGTTTGCTTAGCCAAGAATCTAAAGGTTCCCAGGCAGAAGACAAATAAATAATTTTAATAATTCTAGTTAAGATTTCTAATAAAAGCGGGTTCTACTTGATAAAAACTGAGAGCCATGAAGTTCGGTCACACAAACGTGAACAGTAATCACTGTGCACAATCAGTCATTATTTACTCATCTGAAATCAATGGTTTTTTTCAGAGTAATTTCCTTTTTAAACGGGTACATACAGATTCTTCATCCAGATCAGGTGAAACTTCTGCTGTGACAGTTACATCTCTCTGTTTTTCAGATTCAGGCAAAATATCTGAAAGAAAAAAGCAAAAGCAAATCAGTTCTTCTTTAAGAAATAGTCAGCTACATTCCTAAGAATAATACAATTTCAACAGCATCAAGTCTCAAAGTTACACCTCTACACCTACGAGCATAAAGAAGAAACAGCAATGTGTATGATTTTGGAAACTTCCAAAAAAGCAAATTTATTTGATTTCTAGAGACAACTTAAATCTGGATCTCATTCTAGGTTTTATGTATGAAGATTTTACACATAATATCCATGATCTTCAGAGATTGTAAGGTATTTTTAAACTTTCATCCTTGCATGCAGATGCCAATATACAATGAATTATTACCTCCAAAATAGCACCCCACATCTCATAGCACTTTCATCTAAATAATTAGATAGTCAATATGTTAAACAAAGATTCTGTGTCTAACAGTCTAATCTTCAGCAAATTCCTCTGCATTAGGAGGTACATCAAAGTTTTATGCATCATGTATATCAAAGATCATTACGTGCAGCTTGATTAAAATATGTCACCAGATGATTTTCAGGACTGTCAACATACAAGGCAAAGAATGCTACAAACTCACTTATTCAAAACCTTATGCCAATTCACACATGTAAAAAAAAAAAAAAAGCTGTACAAATTAAAGCCTTCAAAACCTTGAGGAATTGCATAACCTCGTAAGAGTCCAGAAGTAACAAGGAAAGAGTTGCTGTAAAGGGACAATTAACATATTAGCTGAATAACTGAGAGTGTGAGCACATTCAGAAAGCTGCAAGAATTTTAGTACACACAGGGTCCCGAAAATATCTAGAACTAGTAGAAAGCACATTATCTCTTTCTAACAAGAGGGTCAAGGGAAAAGATTTTGATGAAGACAGAAAAAAAAGTACTCATTCTCTTGTGCTCAGAGAGGAATGCCTCTCTTTACTATGAGAGAGAAAAGTAAAACCTAAACACATTTCTCCAATACCACCTAGTAAAGAAGTTTAGGTCTATTTGATACTGCCATAATTGCAAAGAACTGCCAATTACATATAGCACAGCACAGTCCATTGTCTTTCTATCCCTTCTTAACCATTTCTCTTCTGGTTGCTTCTTCAAGCTAACTATGATGCACCCTCTATCATATACTCATTTTTCTATTAGGAGTACAACAGAGATCACAATCAAAGTTTACATAAAAGTATCAGCTTTTTGTTACTATTAAACTTAGCCAAAACATGTATGTTTAATCATTTATGTCATCCAGACTAATGCAAGTAACATTAGATTCAAGTTAGTATAACAGTTAAGATTTTAAAATATTTCATCTGTTTATACTGTAAATCCTTATTCTTCAAAATGTATGAAACAGCTTAAGTTCAACAGTTTAATGGTCAGCACTGGACAGAAATACAAGACATTTATGGAGATAACTACTCTAAGGTTTTTTTAATATGATGACCTAATTCTAAATACCTTCCACATTTGAAAGACAAAATGAAACAAAGAAAAATTATTTCCATATAAGGGTAGATATTTTCACACACAGAACACAAGCTCTGAATGCACAAGCATGAATTCAAAAGTCAAGAAAGTCAACAGGTCATTTTAAAGATTGTGCTTAGGAGTACTTAACAGCAGCCAAGGTTCAAGCTAAGATAAAAAAAGCCAAGATGAAACAATGCCAAAACATCCAAAACTGACAGATATTCTTCATAAGTAAAATATTTGTTGTATAAAAATGTTCTCGTACAAGTTTTACATCCAGTTAAAACCAAAACACAACATCATTAGGGCATTTCTCCACAACAAAAAGAGCATTCATAAAAAACTCATCTGAAAACACCACTTAGATGAGATTAGACAAATTGAGGAAGAAAAGGAAATTAAGAAAAAAGAATGGTGAAAAAATAAAAAATATTGATAACAAATTTATCAGTCATACCATGACAGTTATTACAAAATTTGAAAAGGACAGCTACAGCTCCTTTCTCACTCCTTTGATCTTCCAGCCAACATGTTGAAACTAACAAGCTGAAGTTGATTCACTTCAAATGGATTTGTTCTTTCCATCATGCTTTTCTTTCCTTTGGTTATGATAGACAGACAAAATTGTCAAATACCTATAAGGATGGACTGTGGTAAAAATCAGTGGAATTTATCCACATCTATATGCTTAAATAGCACATTAGTGGATTTGGAAAATTAAAATCCTGATATAAGTCTATCATTATAATGGATGAAGTTACATGTAATTACAAAACAAAGAAATCTTTGTGTTGTAAAATCAATCTCATGCCTGAAAAATAATTTTTATTTTCTAGGAATTTCAATGGCAAGGTTTTTCACTTTTCTTTTTTTCACATAGAAAACACCATGAATATTTCTTTAATGCATTTTAAGAATATGCTACCTATCATCAAGGAAAAAAAAATTATTTTGCTTTGTTTGTTGAATATTTTTCCATAGCTCGCTGTAAAATCACATGCTTCCAATTCCCTGTGCAACCCAGGCTGTTTAAAAACATAGTTATAAAAACAAACTTTGAAGGAACTCTGTAGAAATTATGTGCCCTTATTTGAATCAAATTAATGCAATTTATTAGCAATGTATATAAATTCCAGAATTTATCATCAGATATGTCACTCTGTTCTACAAATATGCTTTTGAATAGTTAAACCAACAGAAAAATTGCTTTAAAAGAAAGTAATTTTGTTCATTTCATAACTTAAAAAGACATTTGTATTAATAAACAGAATTTGGCAATACTTTTACTCACTCTGAAGCCTAACTACATCGGACTGTTGAAGTTCAAGTTTTCTTGCCTTTGGGTAATCCATGCACTGTCAGTTTTTATTCTGAACCCTTGAACTAGTGTGAATCATCTGCAACCTGATGTAAACATCTTTAACTTTTCAACAGCATTATGAAAATACAAAGAAAAAACCCTATATTCAAGGGCTTTACTGTCTAGAATTTATTTATTTATTTTTCTTAAATACCAAATTTTCTACAGAAATATAACTATGGGTAAAGTGTGAAAATAAAATATTTTAAAGTGCTAAAAAGGCATGTAAAATTATAGAAAAATAAAGACGTATACCTTGCATTTTTGTGGCCTCCCTGATGATTTTCTGAAGCTCTTTCATTTCAGCATTCATTTCTTCATAGTTTATTTCCCTAGAATCAACCTTAGGAGCCTGGAAGAGTGAAGGATCAGTTCCAAGGTATGAACACTGAAGATGACCATCATCACTCAGAGTGACTATAACACCCTTCAAGTCTCTGCATGGAAAAAAACAAAGCTTGCTAAGAAATTCAAAAGAATCACAGAAGCAATAACATTAATAATATTATGTAATCCTTAATTCAGACATCTTCATTAATATTTCTCCCACTTGGTGGAATCATACCTAAGAATGGATTCGTCTTAGATGACTAAAGTGCCCTTAGAATCTGTGAATCTGTACAATCAGGAGAGGTAATGGAAAGGATCAGAACAAACAAGCTAAATAGACCAGACAGTTGTAACCTATTTATTCATCTAAGTCTTTGAAGTTGCAATATTTAGGTTACTATGCAGGAAAAGGAATTTGCTAACTGGAATAGAAGGGAAGAGAAGGAGGGGTTAGAAGAAATCATGAACAGATGGAAGATGCTCACAAAGACAGCTTTAGGGCTTTGATGGTATCAATAGCTCCCGTAACCAATTCTTTGGCTGCTATTGCAGCTACTGTGCTGGCCTCAAACCCTGGCTGGCTGTTGCCTGCAGTATCCATTTGAAAGGAAACCACATGGATCCAGAGCATTCCCCTTACACTCCTCTGAATCAATACAAGTGAGTGTTTTATTAGATACACTATAGTCTCTTATGTCATGGGAAAAGTTCTTCACTGCTCCTACAAAAATCCCACTCTTTTTGTGCATCTGATTTGTACAAAGAAAACGCAAGATTTAGGAAAGTATTTAACAAACTATGAGACAATAGGGACTACTGCCAGCATTTTGCATAATTGGAAGCTTATTCCTAACAGAAGAGAATATGAACAGTAAAGACTAACATAGAAGTTAACAGGAGCATAAACTTTCACTTTGTTTTTTAAAATACCTATTTTTAATTAAATTAAAAGCCTGTATTTCCTTTCATAATCTCAACATTACACATTTATGCAACTAACTTGCTCTTATTCCATCCTTGGAATACCTTATAGCAGATACTGCCTTTGCATCAAACACAGCTGCCATAAAAATCAATGATAGATCAAGCTTAATTCTTAGATATAGAAAGTGATTTGGACAAGAAGGTCTAATTCACTATCACACTAATTAAACCCTTGTATTCAAGATATAATTCATACAGAATTAACAAAAATTATTTTAACTTACACACACCAATACCTTACAAATGCCTCCTCTAGTACAATAAAAATGCAGGTATGTAAAAGCTATGTAAAAGAAATAGAATTCTCTCTGGTTTCTTAAATGGTCTTGTAGCATGGCTCCAGAACGCACAGATAGGGAACCTCAATCCAAAATTTTCCAAGGTAATATTAATTACAAAAGCCAACAGATGTCACAGATTAATTTTGACCACTGATGGACCAATTGTACTGCTCAAAATGTCTTTTTATAGCATACTAGGGCCACAATCCCAGTGCTGATTTTACAGCTGCAACCGAATAATCTGGAAAACCTATGCTGTAACTGAGACATCTGAACTCTGTACAGTCATAACTGCACACAGGAATGAAGACCCTAGTGGGCACTATACAAGTAAGTAATTGCCATAGGTAAGTTTAAGCCTTCTCTTTCTACAAAAAGCAATTGTTACTCAGTGAAAGAAATAAATCTTGCTGAATTATGAATGTACAGAAACTGCTTTGACTTTTTTGGACAGCAGGTACCTCCAGTCAGCCCTTCCCTGAAGCTGGAACATGCAAATCTGAATGGCCTTCTGGAACAGAACACCATAAAAGGGCTCAAACACAATGTCCTCCTTATCTAACATATAAGATCATCTTAAACAGAGTCTTCTTTTTTGGGACCACTGCTTACTGCCACAGAAAAGCTTCCACCTATCACTGCAATTTTTAACATGCGATATTTCAGCATTCCCTACCAAAAAGTTAGCAGGAAGCTTTGTGAGCACCATAAGGCTGGAGATGCCAAGACTCCCCCAACAAACACTTGAAGAAAAGAAAGAGGAAGACTTCATACTGATTTTCAACTTACATATCCAGTACCTGTGCTAGCAGCAGCCATCCTGTGAACATCATGACCTTTTTATGACCTGTGAGCTTGGGTTTTGCATCCTAAAGCGACTTTCTGACAAACTGTAAACTATCAGCAGGAATTAGAACTAAACATGAGTCCTCATTTCTCTCACTACTTGAATGTTTGCTTTTGGTTATAGTTGGTTTCATTGCTCAGGGCTGGGTCTCTTGTTTTAATTACGTGCAGAACTACCCATTCTAATTTTCTTATGTCCAAAAAGCTCTGTACAACACAAACCTGTGCTACATTTACAGAAGTCTGGATGGCACACTAAACAAATACACTGGGCTATCCCCAAGTTCTCTTATATGAGCAATGGTAGGAGACAGACTATTATGAATCCTTGCACCACAACATAATCTTAGTAAGGCATACAGATCACACCTAATGTACAGGATTTTGTCAACACCTGCCAAAGGTTTGCAAGGAGCTTTGCCATATTGGTCAGGGATTCTGCAAAGTCTTTAAAAATGAGGCACTGTTGAAGCAGATGCTAGCATGCTACCAAATTTTTCTGCTCCACTTTTTGCTATCAAACAATGACCTCCTTTTCTCTCTTTTTTTTATTTTTTATTTTGCTAAAGGAGTGGGGGGGCACAACAAGAGAAACAGCATCAGGAGTTTTTCCTACAACTAGAGAAAGAAAACTTCTGAAAACAAGACAATTTCTAGAACTGTCCAGCAACAGCTTTGGATGATCTCAATTTTTTTTCCCAAAAGTATGCATCTGTTAATCTAATAAGGAAAGATCCACGAGGACATCTGAATGTAAATCAAAAGAGCATGAAGAAATATAGCTACAAAGCAATAAATCTTTGATGATATACTACTATGGTATTCAAAAATGGTTTGTAAATACAGCCCTTCTTATACACCTTTAAACTGGCAGTTATCTACAGCTAATCACTCTATCAAATAAGATTCATTTACATCAATGAGGTGATTTACCTATGCAAATTATGCTTGGTTTAGCTTCTGAGTCAGAACAACAGAATGCACATTAAGAAACTCTACGTTTAACCCATTTCAACTGGCTTTTCTGATAGTCATGACATCCTTGAAATCTACACAACCTCAGAGTCTAAAATAGTAGTTTAAGAAAGCAGAATTACAAATGCACTACAAATACACTTTTCCTTTGCTTCAGTTAGTGTTCTGCTGGGTCCCAAGAAGATTGTTCAACACGAAACGTACATAAGTATTTAAAAAAAAAAAATTTTCTCAGTAATCTTCCCTTGTTAAAAACAGTCCATGAATTTGCACATCAGAAGAAACAATAAGAAAAATATTGGTAAGCAGTTCTAATATATTTTTTTATAATACATTCATTCCTCTGCTGGAATGTTTGTCAGCCAGTCAAAATTACATTATTTTATCAATCTTTTTTAACAGTGGTTAAGGACATCAGGGGGAGGGGAAGCATATTTAACAGTTTTATAGTAGTTTCCCCACAGCTACTGCTCTCACACAATATCCCTGCAAGTACCATTACTTCATTTGGCACATTTTGCATCCAATCTGGAATTTCAATTACTTGTTAAATTTCTTTTATTTTAAGCTATTTATTTTTTTACTATGTATCACACAATAGTCAGAGTAATAATAAACCTAAGGGGACATTTTAACAGTGAGGAACTCAAAGTATAAAACAAATTATTCTGATATCTAAAATAACTTTACAGTACAAAGCAGCTCCTACACACATATGGTAATAATTTGAAAAACTATCTTTTATTGGATTCTGGGTAATAATAATGGCATATGTTTTTTGTAGGTCTTCTCTTACTAAACAAATTGATCACAACATAGTTCTTGAGGAAATTAAAATGCTTTGCATGTTTCCACTTATATAAGACCAAACTGATCACTCAAACAATTGATTTAGAAGTTGAATCTGTAGTTCTGAATTTTACTTGAATGACATCCACTAAACTTTGGACAACTCTTAGGACAAGGTTTGGTTATTGACATGATTTGCAGCTTTAATTATTTATATTAGCTCATAAAATTTCTACTTCAGTTTCACTTTACTTTCAGTCTTAATTGCTGTTACTCAAACCAACCATTTTAGAAAACAAGATTCTCTGCAATACTACTTTCTGTTCCTTATCGATAATGTATTATTTAAAAACAACTACATTAGGAAACTAATTCCTGGAATTGTGCTCAAAATGAGGAGAGAAATGGATTTAAAATGCTTATCACCCTTTGAGGTAATTATAAGCAAGGGGGTACCTCCAGAGCACTTTTTAGTTTAGTGTTTTTTAAAAGCTAGTTTACTCTAAGTTCACTACCATTTCAATGTCATTTTAAGCCGCAGCTATGTGAAGTATTTGATCAAACACTGAATGAAGAAAGATCAGACTAGGAATAGCTAACTATAAGAATTTTCTAACATGAACTAATGGGAAGAAAAGTAAAAAGCCCATCATACTCTTATTAAAAAAACATTCCAAAATCTCAAGTACCCCCACATCTGAATGTTTGAAGCAAATCCAGTGTGACTCAATGCAAGCTACGACTGATATCTAACTGTCCTGCATATCTGTGGAACACTCCAAGGCTTCTTTGAAATACTTTCCTCAGTAAAAAAATCTTGGTTCAACTTATATTAGAAGTAATGCTCATATATGTAAGCCTTCCTCATTCTGCTATTATACATGAAAACAGACAATCTAATAACTCTTAGAAATCAAAAATTTTTTTCAACTATTTATATATTTAACATCCTTTGCACACTCTGCAGAGGGCATGCAAACAAATAATTTAAATAAAGTGCTCAAATATAATTGTTTAACAGTATGTAATTATATTAAACAGCATAAAGTGGCAGCTTTACAGAAAAGCATTCATCTTTCCCATTTGTATATCACCTTAGGATGGCTGAACTTAACAGAATATCATATACTAATCTAGTTTAAAAAATTATGAAATACATGCAAGAAGAAGACAGAAATGAAACATCATTTCATCTTGAAACTCAATGGAAAAGCAGTTAAAAAATAGAAGTTATGACTAGAACATCAGGTTAACATTTATCCCCTCTAATAAACACTGAAATGCAGAGAGACAGAGCTGAGTAAAACCTGAATGTGGCCATTTTAAATGGCTGAAGAATTTTCCACCTTTTAAGTCACATATGGGTACTTTTGGTCCCTATTTGTGCAGGAAGACATCGCCACAATCAACTTTATATGGTGACACTACACAGCAAAACAACAAACTAGCCAGCACCAGGACAAACTCTCACCAGGCTTTAGCTTTTGTAGTTCTCCTTGTGTAGGTTTCTCTTTGAAAGAGTCTCTTTGCCTAAAATGCCGTCCAGCAACCAAATAAAAAGGAGTATTTTCCATCAAACAAATAAACCAAAAAAAAAGGAAGAAAAAAAAATGTACTGGTTTTACTGCCAAGTTAAAACCAAGCACTACTCATAGAAGTTTGTGTCGAGGTTCTTTCTGCCAGAGCACTACTGCCACCTGCGGGGCAGCAGAGCTTTCATACAGGTGAGTCCTGAGAGCTACCACATCACATAATGTGAAGCAGGTGTGGAGATTTTTTACCAGGGTTGATATAAGAGCTTAACAGTTATTTCCTTGGCACATGGGAATCTTACCAGGCTAATATTTAACCGTGTATGTCTTTACAGCAGATAGCTATGCAAAATGCAGTTTTAAAGTAAAATTAGTATTTGCCACCAAGTAGAATAAAAGCATAATATTCAGAGTAATGACACAGGCCTCCAAAAATGTATGTTCTTGCTTTAAGCAAAATATATATATATAAAGAGTACTGGAAGACAATGTACTCAATGAAAAATTCATAATTTATACATTGGACTTCTTAGTATCACAGATCTATACCTAAGACACTTAGTGGCATTAGCAGAATTGAAAATGAACATGAGAATTGACAAGCAAATCTGATTACTTTAGTAAGAGTGCAGCCTAAATGTCAGAGCTCTAAATAATAAGAAACAAGAGAAATTTCATTGTTAATTCTCTGTGACAGTACCAGCATTAGTAACAAGAAAAAAATTAAACTGTGACACATTTAAATCATCTTCATACTTCATTCTCTCTCAGAGCACATTTCTGCATTTGTACTTCCTTCACATGAAATCTACAATCTGTTTCAAGCCCAAGCTCCCCCATTAGCAGACAGGTACACAACAGCTTTCAAAGGCCGTATTAACAGCTATGCCATGTAAATTTAGGATATGGAGAGCCTCAAAAGTTTATCCTTCCTCTAAGCCTTCTCTTCTCCCACTTCAAGACAGTAGTTAAGAGTCCATATCACTTCAGGAAAGCTGAAAAGGGCCCTAGGATCTCTGCTTCCAACATAAAAGAGATGCAAACAGCTTCACTCATAAAATCTACACTCTAGTAAGTTTATCATTTTAGGTAAAGTTTATTCCTAACTTCCTATAAGTTAAGTTCCTATAAGATAATACTGGGAGGTACACAAGGAAAATTAGACTATGCACAGACTATAAAAAGATTAACAAGAATAACCATAATGTGTCTTTAAAACAGATTTATTCAGAAAGTTTGAAGAATTACATAACTTTTAAAACACTCGACTCAAATTAGTTTACATCTCTTTTTCCTCACAGCTGCTGCAAGTTTCAAAATTCACTAGCATTTCAGTAAGAAAAAAAGTGTATACATTTTCTACTATTACTTTTAACAATATTTATAATTGTGCCCTCACCCTGTCTGGTGAAGAACAATGCTGTTTTTTCAAAGCATCTCTAGCACTTTGCACTAGTTACTGCCTCTCAGTCCCACAGCTTGGCATAAATGCCCCATGTGCTCCTCCTTGTACAAAAAAAAGTCTTTCAGGTTAATAGCATAAT
Organism: Parus major; assembly: GCF_001522545.3. Classification (NCBI taxonomy): domain Eukaryota; kingdom Metazoa; phylum Chordata; class Aves; order Passeriformes; family Paridae; genus Parus; species Parus major. The sequence goes on along the minus strand of NC_031769.1, from coordinate 45,479,836 downwards.
AAGACATTCAAAATCAACAGGCTGAAACTTTTTATAAAACTGTTTCTCAAACAAGACATCCAGCACTTTCATGAGTAGAGTGTCAGAATACATCCATAAACTCCAACCCACTGCTCAATAACTAGCTCCAAGACTGAGAGTTCAGAGTCTGATACAAGCTATGTCACAACAACTGGCACAACAACTGGCATAGACAAATAGTGGGTTAGCCAGAAAAAAAACCCCATGATATTTGTTTAAATGCAAGGATCTTATAGAAAATACTGGAGGGAAGTTACTTGCATTCTTGTTCTTGAGAATTTCCACTTTTACGGTTTTCTCTAGAGCCATGAAGGCAGGAATATTTTAAGTGTTATTCTAAAGTTGAAACCCTTACAAAATCATATGACTGTAAAAAGTAGGTTTTTGAAAAAGCAAATAAGTGACATGCAATAAAATTAGGGCAATATGGTCATGTGCTTAGCATCATAGAGTAAACACCATTTGAAGATAGCTTGCTAGAAAAGCCCATCCTGAATCACAGTATATGCTGGACATAGTATGTGGCACGTCTACATCTTTTTCAGGATCAAAATCCTACTGAAGTAAAAGAAATCACATTCATTTTTGTGGCTAGGATACACATATTTTCAAAAGACCTTTGAAAAGGGTCATATTTTCTACTGCCATCTCTCAAAAATCTGGTGGCAAATCAACAATGAGAAAAACAGATGCAATCCTTTCTTCCTTTTTTTCCATAAAAATATTTCTTTAAAATGCAATTATGTTTAAATAGAAAGAATCTAGAGATCTCTGCATTTAACTTCTCAGAGCAGGCAAAGTTCTTACAGAACACTCAAATAAAAATTTATATATATATGTGTAAATAACTGAATAGTTCATACCTATGTCATAACTAGCATTGCCTCTATTGCAGTACTACGATACAGAAAGGAAAAATCTTTCAACAAACTATAAAGTTTCATTCCTGCAGTTTTCTTTCCATAAAACTGTGTAGTAAGTGCTATGTTTTGCTGGGTTTATATGTAAGTTTTGCCATTTTTATACAGTGATTCTTTAACAGTTGTGGTAGCTGTGGTGATGTCAGTTATAATAAGGAATAACAGATGGGCTGGAATGAAGAACAAAGTATTTTCAAGCATCTGGATAGCTAAAAAATTCAATTAGGGGAGTTTTATTTTGACTCCACCCACTATTATCATATATGTGGTTGCACTTTTACACTTTATATACTTAATTCAACTACAATATTTCGCCATGTTTTTTCCAGTTCAATTCAATTCCTGTTGTCTTTCTACTATTTGGAGATCCCAGCTACATAAAGCATGTTCATCCAACTACTCAACATACTACAGTTATGTGCTGGGAAAAATTTCTAATTTCAAGCTCATGCTTGAACCAGGCCAATACTTTCTCACTTACAAGTTGATTGCAGATTTTAATATTCTTCTAAATTCAAACACTTATTAACATGATTTCATAGAAAATTAAATTTCAGTCCTTTCATTAGTCAAATAGTCTCTGCTTCTGTATTATTCATGCAAGGGGAAAGACTCATACAAGAATACCATTACAAATTTTAGATGTAATGATTTCCCTTAGTCTTATAAGTAGTAAGAAAATTGGACACTACTATAGCAAGTTAAATCAATAATTTTTCAGTGATTCAGTAAGCTTCAGTACTTCCTGCATCTCAGACTACACAATGCAACCTTAAGGTAATAAATTTAGTTTCTAATTCAGCAAAATCAAATACAGAACTGCATATGTGAGAAAATTAACACTAAGAGCCTATGGGTAGCAGGTTTTAAGAGATGCCTGATTAATATATTACTATCTGACACAGTCATAATGGGCTCATGGTTCATGTACCAATTTTAGAAGTTGAGGCATGACCCCAGCAGTCAAGACTGCAGAGATCATTCTTGGAGAAGCAGTATTAGCAATTCACAGATAGAAATCACATCTTGACTGCAAACTGAACAAAAGAGAATCAGTGGTGATTCTGTGGGACCCTGGGATATATTTATGGGATCGCTGTTCCAAATAAACCTAGGCAGACTTGAAGTTCATAAAGAGCTGAAGTGTGGATAAAGCTTGCTAAGTAACCCTGCTTGTCATCTTGAACATATAAAGTCCACTTTATTTCCTGACTTTTCAACAGCTACTTTTGTTTAAATAAGAATTTTTTTCCCCATCTCAAATAATGAAAGTCTATTTACTAGCTTAACTCAAGCTAAAAGGTTGAGTGCTGGAAATTTAATATTTTAAGAAACTCAGAAATTCTAATTCTTTGGAGGTGATAAATTACTTCCACATAAAAATGCCTTTCCAGACTTCTTTATATTACCTCTTCAGAAAACATGCTGTTCCACTACCAAGTAAAATTATATTTATCTGTCAAATAAATGAAAGTGAAAGCAAATATTCTAGCTGCTTTCATCAACTTGTCCATACCTGTCAACCCCAGATAATAAAAGCAACTTCACATTTTACAAGGCACATGCATCATTATGTGGTCTATTCTTTTAAGAATCTTTCTTCCATGTCCTGCTCACAGATATAGAGGTGCATACAAATGATCACAAAACAAAATTGGTTACTGTATTCTAATTTTCAGATGTAGATCCTAAAAACAAGAGGCACTACATATGCAAAGCCTCCAGTTACCTATAGACAAGCACTACAGAATCACAGAATATACTGAGCTGGAAGGGACCCACAAGGAACACCGAGTCCAACTCCTGGCCCTGCACAACGTGTACAACTGTTTATATAAAGATGCAAGTTTTGAAGTAATGGGTCACAAATGTGGGAAATGAAATCAGTTTGCCATATTCAGAACAGGTGACTTACCCCAAAGACAAACTCACAAATCTCTGCCTCACTACAGTGACTAAATTTTTTCTTTCAGGTATTACTAACCAAATTCTAATGTGGCTTGAGGGGAAAATATCCTTCATTCAAACATTGCATTGGCTGATAAACTGGTGCCTAAAATACTAGGAGTGCCCAGTAGAATAGAGATGGAAGAAATATTCCACAACATATCCCCTAAACTCTGAGGCTGGTTTCCTGTGATAAATTCCACATGAAATCAACATTTTTTTGCCATATGGATACCACCAGACTTAATTTCTCAGTGGACAGTCAAAAGCACCAATAACCAAAATTAGAGACATCGTGAAACACTGATTTGAAGAAAAGAGGTATTTGAGCAAGTTTGCATTCTGTTTCATTTTAAAAGAAAAAGTCAGGCTACATTTTAGCATTCACAGGCTTATCAGATATAACTTGAAGACTGTATACAAACAAAATCAAGAACTAAGTACAGAGTAGTGAACTTCAGAAATGTTCAGAAGAAAAAAACCTATCTCAAATTTTAAGGCTTCATGCTTTCCTATGGCAAAACATAGGTTCATAACTTGGTAGCTATCAAAACAGAAACCCCTTTCCTAAGACTATATCCAAACTCAATGTAGATGTACGTATAATACTCTGTCAATGTGTTTTAATTCAACTCATACTAGCATTTCAGATGTTTGTGGTAGAAATATCCCAAAGGCTGGCAACACAAGCTATTTTGCTTCAGACTGAATGCACCTTAACATCATGTTCTAGTTTCAGGCCGACCAGGACAGAGTAACTAATATTCAGTGCAATCAATCAGCCATTAAAAGATGTACTCCTAGAAACAGCTCTGCCAACTGTCAAATAAATAGAAAAGTAGTTGTCTAGGTATTATAATCAACTCCAAGGACCTTTTATGGTCAAGCACATGGAGGCAGAATAATTCAGATACAGAAAGCAAATATGACTTGTGATGGGCTCATAAAAAGTGAGAAGAGAACAAAAGAGACAGAGAAATCTTAACACATCTCAAGAAGCATCAATCAGTGAAAAATTCATGGCATTTATAATCCATAAATGTAACAGATACTGCTCATGAGACTTCCTTTGCAAAGGAGATGTGGAGGTAAAAGAAGGTCTTAGGAAAGAGGCCTCTCATGAAACAAAAAAATGGAAAGGAAAAAAGAGAATGGACTTCAAAGTCAATTCTATGAAGACGCTTACATAATTATGATGGATACCAAGCAAATACTGCTCCTTACAACTACTATTTCAACACTGAAATTTTGAACAGAGTAGGAATTCTTGTCATTCCTTTGTGTAACTTTCCTATTTTTCAGCTGTTTCAATTGCAGCATATGGATAGTTTCTCTTCAAACCTCTCTAAAAAGGTTTGGAAAGTGCGGTTTGTAGATTGGGTGGGGGGATGTTTGGGGGTTTTTAATCAACTCAGACAGAACACCTAAAACATTTTCTTCAAGAGCTTCAGCTTCAGTGAGAGTGTGTTTGCACAGCCATAACTTGAATGATAACAAACCTGGGCAAGCAAAAATATAACTGTTCAAGCAGGCTTATCCATGGGAAGACAAATTTGTACTGAGACAGAGACCTAAGCAGTTCAAATTAATTTAAATTGTCAGTGTAACTCGTTACACTTCTGAAGCAATCCAGGCAGTGTGAAGTATGTAGGAGTCCCCTTGACATTACAAATATGTCAGAAAGAGTAACTAATATACATCAACAGAACCAGAATATAAACTTCCAACAAAATAAGGGACAAACTTCTATAACAATTACTAGAAATGAACTTCCAGTTCAGTGACTAGTTATAGAGATACTCAGGGAAAACCCAGAATAAGATAAACACACAAAGTTTTGCCTTTGGTTCAAGTTTCTGGTCACAAGCTTTTATAGCAAATTTTTGACATCCTGACAGAGAGCATTCAGCTTTTAACAGAAGGAAAAAAGTTTAACAGCTTAAAAATACATAACTTTTAGAGTTCAGAAATACCTAAAAATGTTCCAAGTAACTGCTTCTCCTTGATTTTATTTTTTCTTCCATGTTTCTGAAAATGTGATGGAAATCAAGCAGCTTGTACTGGAATTTGATCTTGAATGTTATAGTATATTATTATCTACATACAGGTATTGCAATAGATAAATACTGTATTACATGTTATTAGAAGAGAAAAAATCAATTCATAAATAATAAGGAGGCAATCACAAGTTGCTTTTGTGAGGCAATCACTATTCCTGCCCTAAGAGATTTACATAAAATAGCTTCTAATAGCATTTTTCTTATCCAGCAAGCTAGAGTCACACATTAGAAGTAACAGACATTATGCCTTAAGGAGAAAATACAAATGACCATGTAAATGAACATACAAATGAGCTGTAGAGACAACTGTTTCAGAACACTCCATTTATGTTGTAAGTATTATTGCAATAAAAGTGAAGAAAGTAATTAATTGGCATACATCATATTTAAGGCACTTCAATCTTTCAGCAGTGTAGGATTAACAACTTTATGCTTATTAAAGTCCTTAATATTATTTATGTTACAGTACTACTGTGCTCAGAGGCCCAAACTAAGACAGGTCTCTCCTGAGTACTAGAAAATCATTATCACATTGACACACAAGGAATTCTCTTTCAAAATATTTTAAAAAACAGAAAAACCACATATGCTCTGTTTAAGCCAAATTACTATATCTACAGGCTTTACTACAGTTTTGCTGTTTAGCTCATTTATTCTTTTTAATTCCAGAAGTACAAGCATACTGCATATTTTCCAACAGGTGGGTAAAAGTATAGCTCAGAAACATACAGCCCTGGACCTCTCCCTGACTCTCAGGCCGTTGGGTGTAAGCACACAGATGCTCCTTTGTTTACCAGTACCTGAATAAAGAGGTTTGCATAATTAGATTCCTGTCTCTTCTCCTGCTAAAGAACACAACCCTAAGTCAAAACCTGACATTTGTAGGTCTGTGAGAATTCCGAATCTAACTGGCAAATTGAGCTGGGACAGATTTTAGGCTCTCAGATTTCTCCCTAATATCAAACTGCTCAGTGTTGAAGTTCACAGGGAACAGGCAGAATCTGCATAAACATTTTAGACACATTATTGGAACAGATGATTCAATATAATGGGTTTCCAAAGAAGTAATTTTATATACAAATATTAGTACAATCTGCTATTGTAAACATCAATGGCTTTTTTCAAATTTTTGTAATACAAGTGTTTTTTCCATACTTCAAAAGCTGTACTGTCATATCCTGCATAATTAACTTCTGGGTTATACTAAGTGGCCTACTGAGACTCTTCATTATATTTCACTTGTTAAGACCTGCTGGATGAAAGCCAGCCCAACCCTCTCCAGAGTCTAAAAAAACATAAATTACGAATAATTTTTTTTAAAAATTAGGTATCTATTAGTAACAAACAAAACACAAACATCCCTCAGATTACTCGGCACAACTCAGCAAAGCTAGTTAGTCAGATGTTCTATTTCCATTTGTTTGGAGGTAAAATGCTTGACTTATGATGAAATGTTTAGCAATGCAGTGTATGTTGGCTCAGCAGCCACCAGCCTGCTGAGGATCAGTTCTACGTGACAAGGATATTCCTACTGCATCCCCTATGGTCATAGGCACTGAGCACCAGCACCCAGCCCAGCTCTGGGGGCACAAAGTACAGGCATAAATTGGATTGTCTGTCTGAACCTTTCTGTAGTTTGCTTATTTCAGTGGCAGTCACAACACAAATTGTAAACACGTCCTACTTTCTCTTCACCCAATCCTCTACCCAACCACTTTTCCCCTGATCTGTCTTATGCTTCTTTTACAAAAAGTTTTGGTCTGTTGCAGTGCAGCCCTTGGCAATTTAAACAGTTCCTTAATTTCCATAATTTAACACTGGATTTTAATAATCCATTCCAACAAATCATCTCTGGAATGCATATGCTCTTAAATGCTTAATGAAGAACAGATTTTCACTGAGATCCCCTATTTTCCTGTCTCAGGGAAGGACCTTGCCAGATTGCACAACCACACTTTTCATTCTTTTCAAAAAGAAGCTACTGGGCTGGAGCTATGAGACTTCAGGTTACTGGGCTGGAACTATGAGACTCCAGGTTTAAACTTCACTCAAAAAAAACAGAAAACCTAAAGCACAATAGAGCAATTCTAGTATTGTTCTAGTACACTCATTAATGAAATTACCATTTTACAAAACAAAGGAAAAACTTAGAATTTTCCTTTTAAAGGTTAACTTATTTGCTACATACCTCAAAACTGTTTGTTAGGATCTAGAAGCAAATTACACAACCAGAGATTAATCTAAGTAAAAAGTAAACTTTAACTAGTTACTTACTGAAAATTCGCTACTTTTACTGATACAGGAATGCAGGGAAGTTGAGTGGCCCATTTCAATGTAACATCTTGATAAACATTCAACATTTTACTGTGGTTTGCAATTAAAGTGTTTATTGTTCCTTCTCGCACTGTTCAAAGATGAAAAAAAAAAATTTTAAAATGAAAGATTTTTCATTAGCCCATACTGTTCTTTGAGCCTTATATAGTTATATTTTCTTTTATTTTTAAGCCATTAGTTGTTATAAATTAATTTATTATAAATAATCAAAAGTTAGTAAAGTTACATTGACACTAACCAAGGACATATGTGATTAATTGTGGATACCAATTTCAATTGCATATTACACAATATATGCCACAACTTGCTAAGGTTCTGGCCAGCCTTGTTTGGTAACTTAAAACATGACAAACAAAGACTCATAATGGCCATGTTGGCATGCCAGGATAGATATGATAAAATACACACTGATTAAATATCTGCTACTTACACTATTCATTAATTCTTTATTTTGTGAATACCAATTAAATGTGTATGCATTTATAGGGTGTATTTATAGTATAAATCAAAACAGAAAGCATAAAATGTGAAGACCACTAAGATCAAATTTCTAAAGATTAAAATTATATTTTAGGTTCAAAAGGAGACATACTGTCAAAAATTTATCAGACTGTTTTTGAAACATTAAAAGTGAACATGTATTATGAGTCTATAATTCTCAAGAAGTATCTAAGTTGTTTCCACCAATTTAATAGCAATAAACTTTGATCTTTTTAAGAATCTCTAAGTATCAGAAGGTCATAAATCAAAAGGTCCTCAAACAGAAGGTCCTCAAACACAAGTTTACTCTTCCAAAGACTGTCATTCTTCTGTGTTTGCTGCTTTGATAGCCTGGGCACCAGACAAGTACCTCCATGATTCCACAGATCATAGACTCACAGAATCATAGAATGTCTTGGGTTAGAACAGACCTTAAAGATCATCTAATCTCAGCCCCCACTAACATGGGCAGGAACACCTTCCACTAGACCAGGTTGCACAATGCCCCACCCAACTTGCTTATTCAGAAAAAATTATTTATTCAGTGGTTAAAAAAAAAAAAATAACCAAGTTAAAGTTAAAGCTTCCTTTTACAAACCTGAACAGTAAGGAATGAAGCAACTCGGATTGTAATCAAGTTTTTTCATGAATCGTATTTGCCCATTATCCTTAAGGCAAAAGAAGTTTCTCTCACCAAGCACAAAAACAGAAGAAACTCCCTGATTAAATGAGACAATGCATATATCCAGTGCTTGCTCTCCGATGTTCAAAACCCAATCCACCTTCAAAAGAAAAAGCATGCTCCAGAAATCAAGTGACAACTGCATATTAAAGACAAAACATTGAGAAGGCTCAGAGCTAGTCAAATTACATATCATTTACATAGACAGAAAAGCAAAATCAAGGTCTTTTTCTGGATAAGAATTATCCTCTTATTCTTAGGCCAGTCAGCAGTCAGTAACTTTCTTAATGTGACTCAAAAAATGTCTTTTTTTTAATATGTCATTAATTGTTTGCTATGCAGTTCAGTTAAGTACGTTTAGAATTTAAAATACACATCCCATTCAAAATGGAAATGCTTTATACTTTAACTAATTAATCCAAGAATAGATATTTAGAATAATTTTCATCTGCCTCCATGCATGTTCTTGGTTATTAAGCAAGAGGATAAAGAGCAAAAGGTGACAACTTATTCTACCAATATATGCAAATGGAAAACTAGACAAACATTTCAAGTGTGTAAGCCAATATTTATGCTTACAGTCCTTCATGTACACCCTTTAACCTGGAGAATGCTTGTGTATGTCAATAGTTTGTTTATTTCTCCAACTACATACATTGATATAATAAGCAACTACTTAGAAATCCTGCCTCCCCTGTCTTTAAACAATACTACTGCTTATTGACACATATCATTGATTTGTTTCTTCAGCTCCTCTGATAAATTCCAACTAAACACACGTGCAAAAAATGCTTTTGACTCCTGCCAAGCTGGTTAAACAGAAATTTAGAATTTTGAGGTAAAAATATATTGAAGTTCAACTGTCAGCAATTCCTATATGAACAGCATTAATGATTTTGCTTAAAGAGCATAGAATGTGCCAGCAAATATCCTGGCACATCTGATATATGAAACTAGAAGTTCCATCTTAAAAGTTAAAGGGAAAAAAACAGCTTATTATGTTTGTTTCCATGCATGCTTCACGTTTTAGATTAAAAACTGTTCCATTTGCAGTACATCTGATAAGTCTCCAGGTTTTTTTTATTTATAAATTGCCTTCTCCCACTTCTATATGTAAGATTCAGTCTACATGTGTTTGAAAAATTCTACAATTAGCCAGAGGAAGGAAGATGCTCTCCCAATATTTTACTGTTGAGCCTGAAATATGATGAATCAAGCATTTTATATATGCTGTGCATTTAGCAGACAAGCAACTCTACTGCAGGACCACAAAAAATTAAATTCTCTTCATCTTAAGAGGAGGTAGCTCAAATATTAAACTAAATAGTGACACAGACCTCCAGAAGACTTTTGAATCCACAGGTTTTTGACAAAAATAGTTCAGGACACTATCTATGGAAACATTTCACTGTGAATTTTTCTCTAAGTACAAAGGATTCCCCAAGGACAATGAGATTCATTTTCTACAATACAAAGTCACAATCAGACTTCATTTAAACACATGAGTAGTAATTCAGGTATACCTATTTATCTATTTTACTACTGTAGGTTCTGTATTACAAAGACTGCCTTGGAAATAGTTATTTCCACCACAGTAGTTTTTCTTTCCTCACTAGAACAACAGCAAGTTTTAAGGCTCAACCTTAAACAACAGAAGCCCAAAGAAACCTTAATAGAAATCTACTGGAGTCTTTCCATTGCCCTTAGCAGAAATTGGATCAGGTCCTTTGTCAGCAGACAATGTTTCCATTTGTTACTTAGCATCAGTCATTTCAATATGTGCACAGTGCTCATAGAGGGTATGTAAAATAAACAGGTTTTACCAGAAGTCTTTTTCCAGAACTGAGTTTTTGCTGTTCTGTGTCTTGTCTTTCATCAGCATCTGTTGCAAATGCCAGCACTTGGTATCTGTTACAGACAGTTTAAAAGTATTAAAAAAAAAAAATTGTATCTTTGTAACTAATACCTCTACTTTACTCTATTGAGTAAAGAATAAAATATAATTCTGATTATACATACACAGTAAAATCACAGTCTAAAAGGATGGTTAGAAAGCCTACTGCAACATGTCTACTGTGAGCAAAGATGTTAAGACTAGTATCAGTGTAAGACAGCAGCTAAGTGTAAAGGTAGAAATTAAAACAAGCATTTCTATTCAGATTTTATGACGAATAAAAATCAATTTGACAGTTATTTAAATATTAGTAGATAGAAGTACAAACCACAAAGATTGAAGAAATAAATTAACAAACTGTGAAATTGGAATTCTAATTAAAAAATGACAATTTTTTGTATTTATTAAGCTTTTAAAAAAACTTCCAAAACTCCTCAGAAATACAATCTTCTCTATCTAATAGTGCAACTTGCAAGCACCTTCATTAAGTAAACTAAGTGTCTCCAATCTAGCAGACTGCAGTAAACTGGAATCAGTAGGTGGCACATTTAGCAAAAGTTGAAAGGTTTGTGGCGTTTTATTATTTTAACTGCCAACAAACGATACTAAGAAAAATTGGCAATGATGACATTTGAACTATATCAACTGCCATGAAAGCTCTGCACATCTATCTGTCCTCTTTACACCTATGCAATCCTCACTGTTCAAACTCTCCTCATGGACTCTTCTGTAACTGTTTCCTGAATTTGTGCTGGTGTCGTAATTCACTGATCTATCCTGTTTCTTGTGTATACACATAGATAACCTGTGGAATACTAGAGGTTTCTACATAAGTGAAATAAACAATAGAATAAGATCCAACTTAAACTTATCCAAAAAGACAGCATTTAATTCTTGAAGTCATGGAGTACCATCAGTTCCTAAGTTTAAACCAAGGCAATTCTGAATGTTCCAATTCAATCTAAAATAGCAGTACATATTTTTCTTCATTGTCAAAGTTGGAGATTTAAAATGACAACAGTATTCCTTACATTTCATGCGTGTATTATGGTGCAGCAAAGGGACAAGGCGTAATGGCCATATATTAAAACACAAGAAGTTACATCTCAACATGAGGAAAAACTTCTTTACATTGAGGGAGGCAGAGCAGTGGAATAGGCTGACCAAGGAGTCATGGAGTCTCCCTCCCTGTAGAGAGTCACAGCCTACCTGGATATTCCAGGGTCACTCACTCAAGGTGACCCTGTCTTTGCAGGGGGCTTGCACAAGTGGTCTCCAGAGGTCCCTTCCAATCCTAACCAGTGATACTCTGCTTGCTACTGAAGGATTTTAGTTTCTAAAATTGTTTTACTTACAAAAGTAAACTATGTACTTCAAGTAAGAAATCTAATTGTTTAAGGCAAATGCTATGACCTAGTAAATAATATTGAGAGAGCTGCTTTTTGAACAACTAGGATGTCTTTAACTGTCCTCTGTTTGAATTAATTTACTTCCCTTATTCAGTTTAACACATTTTTAAGAGAAGTTGCAGATTCACAGAATCACAGAATCACTGAATAAGTTGAGTTGGAAGGGAGCCCGAAGGATCCTGACCTAACAAAATTTTCTCTTCACCATATTTTATACTGATAGTCTTGGAAAGCACCTTAACATTTTATTAACTAATCAGAGACCTAATATGGAGGTTTCAAATAAAGCTCACATCAAACAGCAATATTTAAGTCAGCTAGATGCATATGGTCTTTCATAAAAAAAACTCAAGCCACAGATGACCAACACAAACTTTCAATTTAGCTATCACATCAAGCATATAAGAGGCATTTTGCTTTTAGGTCTTGAAAGAATTCAGGATCAACACAGTAAAAAATTGCTTTCAAATGAAGTCTCTAAGAGCTATAAGAAGATGGATAATTTGAAGTTTAGCAACTTGTTCTGCTAAAAACACTAGGTAGGACTGTTGTATTTTTTATTCAATACCATAAAAATAACCTCTTCTCTCCTTAGCATATCTGTTTCCTTCACTTTAAAAGGATTACTTAACTCTGTTCTAATGTTCTAATGTTCTAATATTTCAAACACACACTAGAGATTATTTCCATTACTGTTTTAACATTTGACACTTAAGACCAATAACCAAGTGAAAAATTTGTTTAAAACTATATCCCTACAGTAAGTACAGTAAGGATGGCATGCTTTTGAATTAGTAACAGACTGATGAATAATTGTAGGCACATTTTTTGTAAAGGTCAAGAATCTGAACATAATTTAAACATATGAGATGTTCATTTTAAAGGAGAAAATATATCTTTATTCCTTGACACCAGTATTAGATTATATTATAATTTTATTCTAATATTGTATTAGAATTTTAATTCTAAATTCTTAGGAAAATTATTCATTTTCTATTAAGTTACTTTTACTTGCAACACATATATCTTGCCTAGTTTTAAGAAAACAATGCATGATACGTATAATCTGATTAATCTTAAGCAGCAAAATAAAAAGAATATTGCTTGAGAACTACAGGTGACAGAACAGGGTCTGTTCTGTCAAACACAAAGCATTGTGTTTGACTAACATTCCCTAGATTAGATTCCCATGGCATTATTCATAAAAAGAGGCATTCTTATTTTCTTTAATATGTATGATTATCTCTGAAAAAAATCCTTAAGGTACTTGCCCATTCCTTCAGCCTCATGAGATTCCATGAAAGACAGCCCCATCAAACCTTTTTATAGTAGCCACTTTCAAAAATTTGACATTGTCCTTGAATTTCAGGACTTGTACTTTGTCCTTCTATCCAGGATGAAGATATTAAAGAAATACTGGCTCCAGTATCATCATCACTCATCTTTGGCTGCTGGTTAGAACTGTGAACAACTACGGCTCTGTAAGCTTGACAGCTCTGACACTTTTTCATCCATTTTAGGGGGTGCGGATTTTTGTTATCACAGGTAGTAGCTCTGCTCCAAACACCACCCCACCCCAATTTACTGCTAGGGACAGAGATTCAATAACCCTAACATTAGTCCTCTGTGAGAACAAGGGTCTGAAACAGGGAAATGTCTTGTTTGAGAAAGGCTTCACAGCAGACATCCACCACAATGTCCCACTGCTCAAGCATCCATCTGATTCTAAACAGATGGATATTTGATAAACTCTCAACATGGTGATTGCATCGAAAGCCCCATGGATTTAAGCTGCTCCTCCAGAGTAAACATAAATGCTCCCTTTTCTGTCTTTCAAAAATCTTTCATATTCTCTTTCTTATTCTCTATTAGATTTGTGTCTGATTGGCCTTACAATACATAGTCCCTGTGCTTGGAGGGAGTGAAAAAGTCTTGTGCAGTCTTTACTTTCCATAAACTTAATATGGTCACAAATTAAAATAGTTCACAAGAGTTTCACCATGTTCCAATGCTGAAAGTACAGACTAGACTGAACTGAAGCAGGGATAAAACCTGGCACTTGGGAGCAACAGAGCCTTGATAAACTAGTAGACTTACTACCTTTATAAAATAAAATAGGACCATAAAGTCCTCAGTACTCACAGCACACTTCCTTCTATGACTGTATTGAGACAGTAATTACTCAGCAACATATAACATCTTTCCTGCAACTACTTGCTTTTGGATACTCCAGTAAAGGCATTAAAAATTAAACAAGATTACTTTCAATGTGTTTACCTAGTAAATGATACCACCAAAGTGTACTATAATTACTGAACATAAACACATACTTGTAACTCTCAACCTGCTGACAAGAAGACACTGTAATGAAAGAGTCTGTGCGAGAGCTATAAGCCAAGGGACCAGGAAGAAGAAAACCAGGTAAAAACCGGCCAAAAGCGTAACTTTCTTGTTCAAACAACATGAGCATCCCATCCATGGACTGTATGCAGATCAAATCTCGACCTGAGAGAAGCAACAGAAAGAAATACAAAGGAAACAAATCAATGTTATTTGTGTAGTTTTAATACTGAAACTGTGAGTAAATTAAAATTGTGCTCGTAATTCTAACAAAAGCATATTTTCATTTATGGGAGTGTTCACTATGAGGAAAAACATTAAATATTCCAACCCTGATAAAAGTTTACTTTCTAAAATAAACAAACTAGATAAATAACATTAAGACAAATATTTATTTAGATGTTATTTTTATTGTTTTTTATTTTAACGTTATTTAGACAAATAACATTAAGAATACGTTAAAATAAAAAAAAAAAAGGCAGCAAGATATTTTATTTCAAAACAAAAATCCTAAGGATATAACTATTACAATTTCAGTTTAAAGAAATGTTTCAATATTCCCAAAACATCAAATTATTCTGGCTCCCAAATGCTTCCATAACTTAAAAGTAGCCATAACAATTCTGCTCTTTCAAGTCTACTTAAGCAACATAACAAAGTCCTACAAATATGTGTTGTTGCGAAAATAATACAATGGTAATGTCTTCCATGTTATACACTCACATTTTCTGTCTTCAAGGAAAGAAAAAACAAAGTTCAACTCTGTATAACTAGCAAGTATAAAAAAATCAAATAAAAAAAATCAGGTTGGAGTAAATTACTTCAGGCCTTATACATTATTCAGCAGCCGTAAGACATGACATAAGACATGGCTTGTCATGCCTCAAGTACAACAATCTAAATTCAAAGTCTCATTGAGAAGATTTCTGACATCAGAAGCTGATTATGCAGTTTGCACTTCATATGTAAGGGTAACAATTTATACAAACAATATTTTTTAGGCATTCAAAGAGAGCTATACCATTAAGACTAACACTTTCTTAAGCTGAAAGAAGCATCTCTCCTGAATTCATAGATAAGCTCTTATCTAGCAAACATTACATGAAATATTCAAATGTCTATTGTCTATTCAAATGTAATTCGAAATGCCTATTCACCTCAATTACAATACTCTATTTTGTCTCAGGAATGATTCTGTATGCATGAAAGACTCAAATAAATTGTCTGTTCACTAAGTTCCACCCTCAATCCTTTAGTAAGTTTTCTAACATAGGAAGGTCAAGCAAAATAAAAATAGACTAAAACTTCATTCTTACAGTTTCATAAAGGTAACTAAAGTCAAATATTCAATATCTGAAAAGCAACAAATGTACAGTGCAAAACATTGTTCATCTCCTTTGGATTTTAAAAGCATAGCAGCACTTCTTAATATGCCCACCACCTTGTTCATCTTATTCGTGTTGTTCCCACTCACTAATTTTCAAATTTGGATTTTTAACTAGCTTGTACTAGTGGGTCAAACCCCAGTTATCCAAACTATTACATGTAAAGCATAATTAAAGAAAATTAAATTGTGTATGAACTCTTATTTCCTAGATATTTATAGGTCAACTTATTTCCTTCAGCCATTTGTTTTTAATGTATGTCTAGTGAATGGAGTTTTTATGTCTCACTTTGAAAAATGCAGTCCTCCAAACACTCAACCAGAAATGACCATTTCAAAAAAGCTTATTGCAGCCAGTTGGCCTTGCCAGTGACACATTTATAAAGTGAAAATATAAACCACAGTATTTTCTGCATATCAGATGGAATCACTTAGTGTACTCTACATAGTTTCAGAAGCTTGCATCTCAGGAGGAGCGTCCATTAGCCAGAAAGTGTTACTTTTAAGCACAAGTCTAGCTACTGTTGTGTTGTAGTTTTGTTATTCTAGCAGAATATGAATATATTTACATCTGACTTTTAAGCCAAAATGTATTTTCAGAGCTAATGCAAAGACAAAATGAGAGGCAGGTGGTAGTTCTTTGAAATAAGCTTCTAATTAAATCTATTTTGGAGCTCAAGTTTTTTTGCATGTTAATGATTTCCTGTACTCAGAGCTTCCCCTCTGGCACCAAATCATTTTCATAGAATGTACATTATGTAATCACAGGGCCTGAGAACCACAAGAAATCAGGCAATGAAAACTGAAGTGGGATAAATTAGAAATCAGAAAAAACTTTCTAAAATTACAGAGTTTTTGAAGACATCAGCAGAGAAAACTGCTTTCAATGGTAATCAAATGCCTCACTAAAAGAGTCTTGTGTGGAAGGAAGCATCACTGAAATAAAATTAAAAGGTAAACTGGCATTTACAACACACTCAGGAGCCTAAGAGCCCTTTAATGTTACATGGGAAATGCTTTCCTAATATGATAAAAAAGTGACCAGTGAAGTGATGCAAAAAAACTATATCTTCCCACACACAGTCCTGACTTGAAACAAGCAAGTAGGTTTTCCTTTTCCTTCATCATTGAAATTTGCCCCTGAAATTTCTCACAACAAAGGAAACACAAACTTCTCCAGTTCAAACCCACTCCAGAAAATTCTATTTGCTTCTGAGTATTGCTCCTTTAGCAAAGCAGATCTGGGGCAATTGTGAGAAAAGAACTTCAGGAATCAGGTCTGATGAATGGAAAAAAACATTTGAAAATAACTTGAGCAGTTCTTAAAACAATGTATGCCCATCAAAAGAAAAGTCTTACATTACCTCCCTAACCCAGTGCGGAAAGTACATATCAGTGTACATTCAGAAAGAACTCTGAATTCACTAGCTTGGTGGTCTGGTGGCTGTTCTACAGAAAGCATCAAAGTTCAGAGCTTCAGCTGTGGCCATTCATGCTAGGCCAGAGGATCTGACTGCCAACACCCTGAACACAAGCAAAGAGGAAAACTGCCCTGCATCACTCAGTGATAATGCAAGTACCCATCCCAAATGATGCACAAAGTATACACATGTTCCAGCTGACACTGACTGCATGCTTTTCTGCTGGAATTGAAAAATCACTCCATGGAAAAGAGAATAGTTCATAGGAAGAACTTTAAGAGAAACTAAGGAAAGTGTTTAAGGAAAATACTAAGTCCTTATTCTACTAAACCGTTCTGGATATTAAAGCATTGCAGTAAAATATATTCGTAAGTCCCACCACAAGAGATGCTCTCTGTAACAGCACTCTCTGTAAGGAGCCTCCCTGGTCAAGTTCTAAAGCATGGAGACAGAGCTGCCATGAAAAAAGAAATGCCCTTGGTTCTCTCACCCATCATACTATATTCTAACCTCTTGTACATTTCTGCCTGCCATAAAACATAAGGAGGATTTCAGGTGGAAAGAGAATCTTGAACCATTGAAATATCTCCTAAGGCAAATCAGCCCTCACTCACACAATTAATTCCTTAGAGACTTGTGATATGCTCCTTTGTTCTTAAGTCTTATCACAGAAGTCAACACAGTTAAATTATGTTACTTGGGAATGAGACCTTTCAATCTCCTACTAACCAGAGGTGGTGGAAGGACCCTTAGGAAAAACACCAGTATGTTTCAAGGGATTAAGACAGACCAGCATGGAGTATAAAGATCTCAAAGCATCACAGCTGCAACATCCAACATATTAAAATTCCTACTAAAAGAAACATAGTATTTGGCACTGTGTACACATGACAGGTAAAGTCTCTTCCCTTAAACAGATTATAGTACAAAAATTTGTTTATTATAACCTTCATATGAAGCAAATAATTTTTTCTACAATTGAAAGTGGATGTTTCCACCTAGCGCAAGAAATACTCTCAGTAAAAATGTTCAGGCAGCTGTGAAAGCAGTGTTATTCAAAGTTGTTCTTTGTTTTAATGCAGAAGATTAATTATAGATAGCATAAACAGAGGAGGTCTTGAAAATGGCTGTATTCATGGATGTAGCCTGAATAATGATGATTCATGAAGAGATGGTAAAATTTTTCCCCTCAGATTCTGTTTGTTGCCATAACTTTTTCAGTAACTATTTTTCAGGCCCTAGAAGCTGCAGAAATCTTCTAAGAGTCTTGCGTTCATACAGGCATTACAACACTGGCATACACTTTTTCTAAAGCAAGTAGGAGGAATTCCATTCTGTGAACCCTTCTGCTCTCATCTGAAGTTATATACCTATCATACATTTTATAAATATTACAGAACATCTTACTGAACTAGCAAATATCCCACAAACAAGTACTGTCACCAGTCAGTCTTCGAAATCAATAACATTTGACTGAATAGTTCAGGCATCAGTTGGATGCCTGAAAGGATGATGAAAACATCAACTGGATGTTTTTAGCCAATCATAAATTAACAGCAGACCTTTCACTGAGTCAACACGAAGTTGAATGCATACCCTATTTTTCAATATTTTATATACTTTCAAAAGTTATCAGTAAGATCTTAAGTCACTAT
This sequence comes from Parus major, assembly GCF_001522545.3. Classification (NCBI taxonomy): domain Eukaryota; kingdom Metazoa; phylum Chordata; class Aves; order Passeriformes; family Paridae; genus Parus; species Parus major. Next base: position 45,461,289 of record NC_031769.1, on the reverse strand, counting down.
CATAAAATAAATCTATCAACTTTAAAATTCCATTTAAAACAGATCTGAAAACTTACAATGAAACAGAACTACATGATCCCACTGTTAAAACCCAGTGAAATTCCCAATCTTTTCTACTACTTCTCCTTTTAAAGTCTCCTTAGACTAAGAAGCTTCATGACTGCTAAGCACTTCCCAAAGCACTTTGATGTATGAAGCTCTGTCTCAGGGAGGGTAACGAGTGAGTCAAGAGCTTACGGGTTAGGATTAAAGAGCAAACTAATAAGAGTGACACTGTTGTGGGGGATTGCTACAGGCTGCCTGAAGGGGAGGAGGAAGCAGATGAGGTCTTATACAGACAGCGAGAAGTAGTCTCACAGTCACAGGCCCTGGTTCTCATGGAGGACTTCAACCACCTAGACATTTGCTGGAAGACCCACACAGTGAGGCATAAACAACTCAGGAGGTTCTTGGAAAGCACTGGCACTGGTAGTGAAGGAGCCAACTAGGAAAGGTGTGCTGCTGGACGTTTACTAACAAACACAGAATGTATGGTTAGAGAGATGAAATTTGGGGGCAGCCTTGGCTACAATGACCATGAGATCATTAGTATCCTTTGAGGAAGAAGCAGGCCACTCTTCTTTGAGGAAGAGTAGGATCACAACCCTGGACTTCAGGAGAGCTAACTTTGGCCTCTTCAGGAACCTTCTTGAAAAATCCCAGGGGAACGTGGGGTCCCCAGAGGGACAAGGGGTCCAAGACAGCTGGCCCAAGCACTTCTGTGGAATTAATTCCTCAGAATCTCTGGTCTAAGCAGTTCTGTGGAGAAGGATCTGAGGTAAACAGCAAGAAATCAATGAGCTAGCAGTATGCCCTTGTGGCCAAAAATGTCAATGTTATCTTGGGATGCATTAGGAAGAGCATTTCCAGCAGGCTGAGGGAGGTGATCCTGCCCCTCTACTCAGCCCAGGTGAGGCCACATCTGGAGTGCTGTGTCCAGTTCTGGGATCCCCAGTACAAGAGAGACTTGAAGTTCCTGCAGCAGGTTCAGGGGAAAACAACAAGGATGATTAAGGGATGAGGTCATCTCTCCTATGAGGACAGGCTGAGAGAGCTGAGCCTGTTTAGGTTCAGGAAGATGACTGAGAGGAACCCACAACATTTAAAAGTATCTGAAGGGGGAGTGTCAAGAGGATGGACTGAGATTGTTCCCAGCGGTGGCAAGCAATAGGATGGGAGGCAGTGGGCAGAAATTGATGTACACAGGAAGTTCCACCTGAACATGAAGAAAAATTCTTTACTGTGAGGCTGTGGCTGAGCACTGGACCAGTCTGCCAAGAGGGATTGTGAAGTCTCCCTCTCTGGAAATATTCAAAAGCCATCTGGAAACAACCCCAAGTAATATGCTCTAGGGACAAGCAGGGTTTGTAGACTAGATGACCTCCAAGGGGCACCTTCCAACTTTACCCCTTCTGAGTGATTATTTACTAATTTTTTGAGCTAAAGAATTATTAAAGATAAGTGCTGAAGAATGATCTCAAGAAAAACTGCAGTCCCATCCAAAGAGCTCATTGAGAATACATATAACAAAGTCAGATGGCCAGAAGCTTACAACACAAAAGTGAGGGTTTACTGTACAGAGTATTAGAGGAAAGCCCAATATCCAATATACCTTCAAGAAGTTTCAAATATACCCAAAAAAATTAGAAATAAACAGCTTGACTTAATTTGCTAAAAACACCAAGGAAACACAGCCATTTTTCCACATTCAAGTCATTTGTCTATATATATCCTAGGCTAGTAACCAACATACAGAAAAGCTTAACTCTTACTTTGTGGCCAAATGAGTCAGTGAATTACATCTCTATCAAAAAAATCACCATCCTATTAGTTTCCTTCTTGGCAATCTCAGAAAAGACTTCACAGGTTTAACAAGCAGGAACAATTTGTAATCCTATATTTTAAGACTGTTGGAAACACGCTGAGAACACTCAAATGAGGAGCTGGCTGTAAAGGGGCTGATCGCTGATGGGAGCCAGGCTGGGCATCAGTCAATGGGTGGTGAGCAACTGTACAGTGCATTATTTGTTTTTCTTGGATTTTATTTCTCTGTTCTTTTTATTACTATTATCATTATTATCATACTTTATTTCAAATTTTGAACTGTTCTTGTCTCAACCCACAGGTTTTACCTTTTTCTGATTCTCACCCCCATTCTACGAGGGTTGATGTGGGAGAAAGTGAGTGAGCAGCAGTGTGGTAAAGAGACTAAGCTACCACAATGATGTAGTAGACTGATTTTTGATAGGAATGACTTGTACCAAACATAATAACCCAAAATAAAATAAGCATAAACCATTACATCTTGTACGAGATACATTTCAACCCTCTAGGTAAAGCAACTAGCAAGGGTTTGGTGACTTTCCAAATAAATTCCTATAGGTTGGAGACTTTTTTGTAATGGAGCAATAACTGATGACCATTAGAAAAATAAACAAAAGCTACATACACACACTTCTGAAGGACCCTTTGAGAAGACAAAATAGACTAAATAATTAGAAACTATAAGTGCATTCTTTTGGAGGAAAAACTATGGGGCTGCAAACAAATCTTATAGAAAAATGCATTCACATGAAATGCTGAAACATTTAAATAAGAAAGTACATATGTAAATAATAAAGCTGAACATAGGTTTGAAGTAACAGAAAATCCATCATGTCAAACTATTTATTAGACAGTGTAATAACATATACTGCATTTCTAAACTTTAGAGACAGCATCTCTAAACTGAAATAAAACATCTGATGTGATCTCAGACAATTGACTCACAGGAAACCAGAGAATGTCAGGCAATAGCACTAAGAAAAGTTTGGAAATTAGAGTAGGACGATGAATTAAAATGAGTCAACAATATGTCATCAAAAAGACAAAAGACGGATTGGGTCATTATTAATATACATGTACTATTAAAAACATATGAGGTAATTATTGTTCTGCCTTGGCACTGACTCTTGGCAGAAGCACTGCAGAAGCCATAGCCCCACAAGCAAGACACAAATTTTATACTACCACTGCACACTTTTGGTACCATACTTCAACACGGGAAATTAGAAAATGTGTCATATAGAATTCACCGAAGTTTTGAAAAACAAATCTTTCACTTACATATACAACTGCTCCCAAAGCAAAGTTATGTATTTCTGCAACTGATTTTACTTCTTTTAAACTATAGTTCTTTTTTTAAACAAATCTCTGGTTAAGAGATTTATCTAGAAATTCATAATTGAGGCAAAGTTCTGGCATACTGAAGGCAATGAGAACTTTTATTTCAGTTAGGCTGTGATCATTAGGCTACAGTCATTACCGTTAAGAAAAGCTGAAGAGGGTAAAAGGAAACGGATTGTAAGAGATTCAGAGAACATTTTCCTTGATTATTTTTCCATTCACTTGTTCAATTTAATGAAGTTCTAACTCAATTATTAATAGGAAAAAAAACCAAAACAACACTTTTCCAAAGTTGAGTGAGAAATCATTTAGAAGTAGTAGTCATCAGCAGACCTATTCCGTGAAAAGTTTTAAAGCTCAAACCTTTCCAAAAATCTGTTCTTATATAGAAGCAATTTAACAGGAAGGCAACAGTTAAATATTCTGCTCCTCAACTACCCAATAAATCAAAGTCTGAATTTATACTGCTCCAGTATTTAAACATATTCATAAGATTCATTTAACCTTACAGCATAAAACTCAGCTGATAACTTTTTTTCTGACTAACACCTAATAAAATTTATTCTTGCAGAATTGTAGAAAAGTTAAACACAGTCTACCCTCCTCACAAAGTTTCCTGTTACAAGATTGCATGGTTTATGCATATGTTGTATTTCATTATTTAAAAAATTCCTCCATATAGCACCCTCTTTGTTGTAACACTCAAAATACTTTGCCTCTAGGCCAGTGCTATAATAAAAGTAAAATGAGTTCAGGGCCATTTGCTGAGAAAAAAGATAGGTTCAAGGTATTTTCACACTTTTCTGCTTGTAATGTTTTCATGTCAAAGCTGTATTTTCTTTTTGCCTTCCCTTTGCTATTGTTTTATTATCTGCTTTTATTGGTAGGGTATCCATGAAACAACTTCTAACAAATCTGAACTGCTCTGGAAGCTGACTTAAGGCATTAAGGTTTCAGATGAAAATGTAAATTTGAAAGCCTGTGCTTATTAGGGGGATCCAGTACTAAATCATTTATCAACTCATTTGAAGAGTTATAGAAAACTGTGGTTAATTCACTTATTACTTCTTTCACTTAATTTTACTTAATTCACTTATTATTTAATTCCCTTATTACTTTCTTATTAGATAATGTAAGTGTATGGAATCACATAAAGCAGTAACAGTGCTTTTGCAGTGCAAAACCATTATCTATAAGTAAACGCCACTCAAAAAGAATTCAGCAGCTAAGAAAGCAAAGTTATTGAACTATGATTTCTGCCTGTCACTAAATAAAATTAGTATTCTGTTCAAGAGCAACCCAATAGATTGTGTCCCCCACTGGTAAGCAACCAATATGCTGTTTCTTTAGCTCTTAAGAAGATGAAAAAAATTTTAACATTGGAAACAAAAATTTAAAAAATGAAAAGGAAAACTGGAAGTATTCGGAGTATTTATACACACACCTTAATGTACCACTTACACCCTGAAAGAGCAACCACGTAACTCAGTTCTCGCCTGCAAAAGGGTGTCCTCCTACTGCATGTGATCATTCACATACTTCCTTAAGCACTTCAGAGAGCAGCTCAGGAAACCTGCACCTCATTCACCAGTCCTCAAAGCAGAGAACTTTACTATTCACTTCTTACATACCATTGTTTGTTCATATATGAGCTACTATCCTGTCCAGCATTCAGTCTAATGCACTACTGACCACAGGAAATTTATGTGATAATCTGTAAAGCTGCCAAAGTTTCAAGTAACAGTGGCTTAGTTTTTACTTCAAAGCCCTTCTCTACTCCTCACATTACTTCTGCAGAAATTTAGTGCATATACTTTCCTCAAACATAAGTCACATCTGACTCAAGGCAAACAAGGCAAAGAATGAAATTGTAGCCTGATCTGCAAACTATTTCAAAGAAATAAGGGCACCTTTCTTCCACTATAAAAAGCATAATACCATCATTTCTTATAAACAGGTTCCACATCAGTAAATACCTATTTTTAAGAACAGTCAGGCCCAAGAAGTACATTGATTGTTTCTCAGGATGTAGAAGGACTTAAACTAATGGTATAAAGTGGTTAAGTCCTAATCCATCCAACAGAAAATGGTAAAGCAGGAGTAGGAGTCATGCTCCAAACTACTGTCTTCTTTCACAGAATTCTCTACAGGCAGAAAAACATACCATGTCTAAATACCTTCAATATGGACATGAAAAACTCAAGGCACATAATTTGTCAAGGTCAGAGTTTATTCTGTATGTTGTAGGTACAAAATTAAGGTAACTTCAGCACTAATTATCTAAACATCATGTTAGAAAGAGACAATAAAATTAACTATGAAGTAATATGAAATTATTTGCACTGAGTCAAAAATGAGTTTTGCTTAATGCCCATTCCCTGCAAATCTTCTACTGTGCCAATATTTCAATTTAAAAAATGTAAATTCATGAGATTCTTAAGCAGCTGATAATTATCTCAACTGATCTTTGTGTGATTACACATCTATAAGGAGTTTTAATACTTTTACATTAAGATAGTTTACTACTACTATTTCATACAACTGATGTCAACAATGGTAAATTGATTAACCAAAATTTTGCACAGGTAGAATGGATCTAATTCATCATTATTTTAATTAAAATAATTACACCTACATGATTTTGGTGTAACCATAAAAAACAAAACACAGGAATAATATAAAATTATGACCAAATTTTATCACAAAATGTAACAATACTGGCTCAAAATCCAATCACTACCTAGCTACCAAAAAATACCCTTCTCACTGTTTTTCAATTAACATTGTTTTAACTTTATTAAGACTAAACAATATATGGAATATTGCTTAATAATACTTTACTATTTTTAGATTAATATCAGATTTATGCCTCAGAAACTGAACTGGAGGCATACTGCATGATAAAGAAGAATAAGAAAAGGAATTCTCAACTGGAACCACTTGCTTCACTCTATTCCTATCTTTTAAGGATGGAATAACATGCAACTTATTTATCAGAAGCTTTCAATCAGCAAAAAAAAATTCCATCACTTAGGGTGTACCAGCTAATACAACATTTTAAATTATTTATGGGGATAAACTTTTAGAAGAGCATGTTGTTATAGGACAAGGGGCAAAGGTTTTAGTAAAAAAGGGTTGATTTAGATTAGACATAAGAAAGAACTTTTTAACAAGGAGGGTGGTAAAACTCTGGAACAGATTGTGCGCTAAAGTGGTGGATGCACCATCTCTAGAAATATTCAGGATCAGACTGGACAGGTCTCAGAGCAACCTGATCTAGTTGATGATGTCACTGTTCTTTGCAGGTACCCACTAGGTCAGGTTGCAAAGAGGCCCATCCAACCTAGCCTTGAAAAATCCCAGGGATGTGACACCTCTCTTCTTTTAGAATAAAACCATTCCCATTTCTCCTATCACTATCGGCCCTTGTAAAAGATCACACTCCCTCTTCTCTGTAAGCCCCTTTTAAATAATGTAAGGCCACAACAAGGTCTCCCTAGAGCCTTTTCTCCAGGTTGAAAAAACACAGCTGTCTCAGTCTGTCTTGGGAGGTGTCCCATCCTTCTAATTGTTTTTGTGGACCTTCTCTGGACCTGCTCTAATAAGTCCAGGTCTTCCCTGTGATGAGGACTCCAGAACTGCAAGCAGCACTACAAGTGGGGTCTCACAAGGGAGACAATCACTCCCTCAGCCTGCTGGTCACACCGCTTTTGATGCAGCCCAGGACACGCTTGGCCTTCCAGGCTGTGAGCACAAACTGTTGCCTCACATCCAGCTTTTCATCCATGAGAACGCCCAAGCTCTTCTCCATAGGGCTGTTCTCAATGAATTCATCAGTACTCATGTCTGGGATTGCCCAGATGCAGGTGTAGCACCTTTAACTTGTTGAACTTTGTCAGGTTGCCATGGGCCCACTTCTGAAGCTTGTCCAGGTGCCTCTGGATGGCATCCCACCCTTCAGTGGGATGTGTCAATTGCACCACAAAGCTTAGTGTCATCTGCAAACTTGCTGAGGGTGCACTCAATCCATTGTCTACATGCTGTCACAAGACAGAGCCCCTAAGAGTCACCACTTGTCACCAGCCTCCACATGGCCATAAAGCCATTGACCACAACTCTCCTGCTGCATCCATCCAGCCAATTCCTTATCCACCAAATAGTCCATCCAGTAAATCCACATGTCTCCAGTTTGGAGGTAAGGATGCCATGTGGGCCCATGTCAAACACCTTAGAGAAGCCTAGGTAGAAAATATCCTATTCACTGTCCTTTGTCAACCATTGAAGTAAGTCCATCAGAGAAAGAACGGTCAGATATGATTTGTCCTTAGTGAAGCTATGCCTTAACATTGCTTCCAGGATGATCTATTTCCCAGATCTTCCTTTCTCCTCTTATTATAAATAGGAGAGGTGTTTCCCTTTTTCCAATTAATGGGACTTTACCTGACTGCTATATTGTATTTCAAATACAATGGAGTGGCTTTGCAACAACATCAGTCAGTTCCATCAGGACCCTGGGATGCATGTCATCAGGCCCCACAGACTTGTGGCTATTCAGTTTCATCAAGTAGTCTCAAACCTGCTCTTTGCTTACAGCAGGAGGCACTTGGCTCTCCCGACTCCCACTAGATGTTCAAGGATCTGAGATGTGGGAAACCTGACTGTCAGTGAAGACTGAGGCAAAAAACTCATTGAGTACCTGTCTTCTCCATATCTGTTGTTACCAGTTCTCCTTTGTCATTTATTGGGGGGTACACCCTCCTTGGCCTTTCCTTTCTGACACTGTATAGTTACAGAATAGCTTTTTGTTATTTTTCACATCCCTCACCAAGTTCTGTTCCATCAGTGCTTTGACTTTCTTGATCCCATTCCTACACATTTGAACGATATTCCTGTACTCTCCCCAGGTCACCGTCTTCTGTTTCCACTGGCTGTGCATTTCTTTCTTACTTCTCAGTTTGAGGACTAAATCCTTGCTCATCCATGCTGGTATCTGCCCTACCTTGTTTGATTTCTCACACAGTGGGATGGAGAGCTTTGTGCTCTAAGAAAAGTGACAGCTCTGGTCAGCTACTTTGTCCCTAAGGACAGCTTTTCAGGGCATCTTATTCACGAGCTCCTTAGATATCTGGAAGTTCACTCTTCCAAAGCTCAGGGTCCTGACTTTGCTTCTTGCCAAGACCATGCTCCTTGAGATCACAAACTCAACCAGGCCAGAGCCGCCACAGCGCAGGCTGCCTCCAAACTTAACCTCTTTAATGAGCTCATCATCTTAAATTATGAGCTAAAGCCAAGTACTAGGTCATTGGTATTTGACTCATAAAGACTCAGAACATATTACAGATGTGAAAACAGAAAATACTTTCCAAGACAGTGTAAGCTATCAGCAAATATCACTTCATATAATGACAGTTGAATTCTCAGCATGGCAGTCTATGGTGGCGTAATTGCATGATGCCATAAAAGTACTACCTGACCTTATAAAACTTATGTGATGAATATATAAAGTAAAATTTTTGTAAAGCTGAGTCCTCACCATAAGTAAGGGTATAACATAAAACATAAAGATATATGTTTTTTCACCTTCATTTTCTTAAAAAAAAAAAAAGACACCTTAAGGTAGAGTACTCTCAAGGTCTTTAATTTTTTTATCTGAAGTAAACCATGAAGTTTACAATCTGTTCATTACTTAAGGGCTGTGACATTTTGTGCCTAGGTTGAGTTCACTCAGTTGAAAACCAGGGTTCAGCACTACAGACTCATGATTTTATCATGAATCATCCTATCTAAAAATGACCCATATGTTAGAACTGGAGCACTGGATGACAAACTCAACTTATAGCTCTAAGACCATGAGGAAGAGTTCAGAAATATGAAAAGGAGACATGCAATCTAAACAACAAAGGCAGTGGCTTAAAGTTAAGTTCAACTTTTGAAAGTCTGGGCTAAAAATACTGATTTTTTTTAATATGAAATCGATAGCTGATCTTTCTATGTCCCTTCTTGATAGTTTCTTGTTTTCATTTTAGCACCAGTGCTCAGGGACAGCAAGAAACAAATGCATAGCTAAAGCAGTAAAGAAGTGTAAAGATCTGCATTATAATCCTTTGCCACAGATTTTAAAATTCTAAGTCACAACCAACTCTGTCTACACTATGCTTGACTTGTATATTTTCATCTTTGTAAGTGTTTTCCATTTGCTTTATGTTTAAACATTTAAAAATGTTTATTTTTAAACATTTCCATTAGCTTTGTTTAGAATTCTAGCTAAACTTATAAGGGATTTCTTAGTTATTTCTCACACCTCTGAGCCTTCAGTTCTGAAGTAAGCTGAAAGTAAGAGTCAATTTCATTTCACCTTTTTGCTGAAGTTCTACAACCAACAGAATATTTTTTGTTTTGATCAATAAAAGACTTTTAGCTATAGAGGTTTTCAGAAAGTGCTTTTGTGCTTTCTATACTTAACTATTTCAGCAAATACACCAGTAGAATCGGTTTAAGAATAAATGCAGCTTTAGAAATGCTGACCTGTAACTGTTCTAAGAGGACCATCTAGTGGTGACACCCACAATTTACACTCTGGTATTTTCAAGAAAAACATATACTGTTAAACTATGCAAGCCATTGGTCAGCTTCTCAGTCTTTGAGTTTTTTACTCCGCAGTTTTAACAGCATCTTTAATTTAAGTTTCGACTTTCTGGGATGAGAATAAATGAGTTTGTTGTTTCTTCATCTGTTCTTGTTATGAGAACATCTATCTCAATTCTTCCACATGTGAAGATTGCTCACAGACTAAGTCATTAATCTGAAGACATGAAATGTAGGAATTAGGCTACAAAATAGGTTTCTTTACTTCACAAAACCCCCACAGAGAAATCACGAACAGCTTTTTCTTAATACAAGAGACAAAAAAAATCAACAGTTGAGAAATAACAGTTGTACGTTGTATGTTTTACATCTCCATCAGATTTCAACCAAAGAGATGTGCTGTCAAATAGAACAAAATATTACAAGGGTCTAAGCTTGCCATAAACTAGCAGGGACAGAACAACAAAAGCTTACATTGAAGAAAGCTGAATGAGAATGCAGTACACATCTAGCGGTGTTTGTTTCTATATTTTGAACACATGAAACAACTCCAGACACATTAAAATCATCAAATCATAGAATAGTTTGGATTAAAAGGGTTCTTTAAAGGTTATCTAGTCTAAACCTCCCCCACAATGAGGGACATCTTCTAGATCAGGTTGCTTAGAACCCCATCCAATCTAACCTTAAGTGTTTCACCACCCTCATTGTAAAAAAACTTCCTCCTTGTATCTAATCTAAATTGTCCCTCTTTAAGTATAAACCATTTGTCCTCAGCTTTTCTTTAGGCTCCCTTTAAGTAGCTAAAGACCACATTAAGGTCTTCCTGAATCCTTCTTCTCCAGGCTGAACAACTCCATCTCTCTCAGCCTGTCTTCATAGGAGAGGTGCTCCAGCTCTCTGACCATATTCCTGACCCTCCTCTGGACCTGCCCCAACAGTTCCAACTATTCCCTGTGATGAGGACTCCAGAACTGCAAGCATCTCTACAAGTGGGGTCTCACAAGGGAGACAATCACTCCCTCAGCCTGCTGGTCACACCGCTTTTGATGCAGCCCAGGACACGCTTGGCCTTCCAGGCTGTGAGCACAAACTGTTGCCTCACATCCAGCTTTTCATCCATGAGAACGCCCAAGCTCTTCTCCATAGGGCTGTTCTCAATGAATTCATCAGTACTCATGTCTGGGATTGCCCAGATGCAGGTGTAGCACCTTTAACTTGTTGAACTTTGTCAGGTTGCCATGGGCCCACTTCTGAAGCTTGTCCAGGTGCCTCTGGATGGCATCCCACCCTTCAGTGGGATGTGTCAATTGCACCACAAAGCTTAGTGTCATCTACAAACTTGCTGAGGGTGCACTCAATCCCACTGCCTAAAATACATAATTGATGAAGATATTAAAGAGCACAGGTCCTACTACAGATGCCCAAGGAGCACCACTTGTCATTCTCTACTTCTGTAGGATGGTGAGGGGTCTGGAGAGGAAGGAGCAACAGGGGTCACTTAATTTGTTCAGCCTAGAGAAGAGGAAACTGAGAGGAGATATCAATCAACATCCTCCTGAGTGGAAGTAGAGGAGAAGGAGATCTTTCACTTTAGTGACCACTGACAGGAAATGACAAAAAGGTGAGCCAGGTGAGGTTTAGATTGGATATCAGAAAAAGTTTTTCACACAGAGGGTGGTTGAGCAGGCTGCCCAGGGAAGTGGTAACACCACCAAATCTTTCTGAGCTCAAAAAGCTCATTGTGTGATTCTTGAGGTGTCCTGCACATGGTCAAGAGCTGAACCGGATGATCCTCATGGGTCCCTTCAAACAGAATTTTCTGTGATTCTATTATTCTCTAGATGCAACCATACAACCAATTCATCATCCAGTGAACAGCCCACCTCTCACCAATTTAAAGAGACAGATGTTTTGGGGGAGTGTGTCAAAGAAATCCAGAAAGACGGCATCCATAATCCTTACCTCATCCACTGGTGTAGTCTCTCCATGACACTCTTCCACTAGACCTCTAGTTGATCTGTCAGGACTTGCGTTAATGACACCATGCTCACTGTCTAGAGTCACATCCCTGTTCTCCATGTGCCTTAGAGCAGCTTCTAGGAAGTTTTGCTCCAGGCACAGAGGTGAGGCTGACAGGTTGCTACTTCCTGGGGGGCTCCTTTCCAGCCCTTTTAAAATGCATTCAGTGTTTCCCTTTTTCCAGTAACCTGGATTTCACCTGCTGCCAAGACTTTTTAAGAATCATGGAGTGTAGATTGGCAACTACATCAGACAATTCCATCAGGTCAGAAGCATAATAACATCATTCAGTGCAGTCGCAGAGACTTAGGTTCCTCAGGTGGTCACAAAATCAATCTTTCCTTGCAGTGGGAGAGATTTTGTTCCCCCAGTCCCCATTCTGCTCTCTACCACTTGAGAGGTGTGGGAAGACAGATTACAAGTGAAGACTAAGGCAAAAAAGTTGTTGAGTTCCTCAGCCTTCCACTCATCCACTCTTACCAGTTTGCCAGTGTTGCTTCCTGTGACCTTCCTTTTCTGGTTAATGTTCCTGTCGAAGCCGTTCTTGTTGTTCTTTGCACCCCTCACCAAGTTCATCTCCAACTGTACCTTGGCTTTTCTGACCCCTTCCTTAGTCAACCAGACAGCATCCCTATATTCTTCCCAGATCACCTATCCCTGTCTCCACTAGGTGTGCATTTCCTTCTTGCCCTTTAGTTTGACCAGCAAATCTCAACTTAGACATGTTCATCTCTTGCCTTCCTTTCCCAATTTCTCACACCTGGGGATCCTGAGCTCTTGCACTCTATGGAAGGCACCCTTGAAGATCAGCCATTTTCTGACTCCTTGTCCCTGAGATTGTTTCACAAGGGGTCCAACTAACTCCTTGAAGAGTGGGAAGTTTGCTTGCCTAAAGTTCATGGTCCTGGCTTTACTTTTCACCCATCCCATACCCCTCAAGACTGCAAACTCAATCTCTTTTTTCTTTTGTCAGTGTTAAATCATATGGCTGAGTAGAACACACTGACTTACCACTGAAGATATAGGATTATGATCTCCATAAAAAGAAAAAAAGCATAATCTTCAGCAAGAGAAATCTGAGTAACTTCATAGATCAAGTTCTTTGTGTCAACTCCTACAGCATTCTTTGCTTACTAAGATGAAAAATCATGTTCCTGAGGGTCTGACATTCACCCTCCTCCCCAACACTCCCACAGCATGCTTTCCCTGTACACATGCTTTCCTCCTTCTGTTCGATTGCCATTCTCCTGTGTTTGCTTCAGTAAACAACATGACTTGTGAAGGGTCTCTTTCACCCACACATTGTTTCAAACATGCTTGAGTATAGCAGTAAGACACGCATTAGTCACAGTAGTAACAGATGGCAATAAATGCAAAACCTCTCCCTGTATTTTCTTATTCTACTTCCAGACTGTGGTGCAGAAGGAAGACTGTTAGCAAAGCAAGCTCATTGCTACAGGCTTATAGCACCACCATGAATTAACCTCTACTGAAGTCAAAAGACACTGTTAGCACATGCCTGAAAAGAATTCCAGAGAAGCCTGCGGAAGGCTGATGGGAAAAAAAAAAAAAAGTTTATTTATTTACAGACTTGCAGTGGCACACCAGAACATCTGCCAAACACAGATACACAGAGACAGCATGGCAGGCTAGACCAGGACAGGCATTTGTTTACTAAAATTAACAGCACTTGCTAGACCTCCTTTCTGATTCACTCTGGCTGGACTTGCAAGATGGAAATAAAAACAATACTGTCCTTCATAAGCCTCAAGGCTTATGAACAAGATATTAAAGATGATACTTAAGAAACCTAAAATAGACTCACTGAAAAAGGCTTGGGGCAAGATTAAAAGCATATTCTTGATAAGAAATCTAATCAGATAGTCTAGGAAAGCCACATAAAAAGAACATTCAGGAAATCTATCAAAAAAAGAATATTCTTTCATTTCCCGAAAAGAACTTTCCCTATGTCCATTTTGCCAATTTCTCTGATGCATCAACACTTGCCTTATTAGCCTCCTAACAGGTACCTGAACATTCACTATAATTTTCCTAGATTTAGGTCTTAAACAGAAAGCATCTTGATCTTAAAATATAAACATGCATTATTCATTACATTAAAAAAATCCCTGCCTTCTTTATTTATGACTTGAGATCATTCTTTGTCCAACATCAATAACACATATGTGAACTGGAACATGGTGGAAAAAAAAGGAAAAGGTAATTAGCACAACATGCTAACACAGAAAACTCCAATAAGTTTACAGAACTTACTAGAGCTCCTTCTGCTGCTCTTACTGCTTTGTCAAGATTGGCCCTCATTTTGTCCATCCTAGGTGTTGTAAAGTGTTTTGCTTGCTGAGTAGGTCCTAGGGTAAATATTACCTCCTGTCTCCCTAGTTTGCAAAGACACCTTCTTCATCAGATTTCTTACATCCACCACAGCTCAAGACATAGGTCTAGCATGAAAATTGAGCTGGTAGTCAAACCTCTACATAGACCTCCATAGTAAATAAACACGCATCTGGTCAAAAATCCAGAGAACTTCTGCAGCACTGCATGGTGTTTGTTTTATTCTTTTTGAACCGTTCCAGACACAGCTTAGTTCACTATCCCCTATACATTTGTTACTGCAACTCCACTGTAGAATGTCAGAGGACATTATTCCTTCTTCTCAGATTTAGGAACATTGTATTGTCTTTCTGCTTTTAACAGGAACATGCTCATACCATATACACTCACTCCTCAAGATACTCATAGCCCTTATACCTTCTCACCCACATGAGCTAACCATTTTACCCAGGGTAGCTGTAAGAAATTAGTAAATGAAAATCTCTTCTTCAATCAGTAAGGATTTTGGTTGGCTGAATTTAAGCCCAGGGACAAGCCTGAGTTTAGGGTAAGGCATTGTAGCATTATTATTGGAAGATTATTACCGACACAGAACTGAGGGACTGTCCGCATATATTTGCTATATTGATGCAGGAGACTTTCTGCCTTGTAAATTAAAGTGAATTATCACTCTGCCAACGGTTTAGAGACACTACTTTTTGTTGGTGACTGCCACCCCCCAAATACTTTTGGGCAATCTTTAGTTCTAAAAAAAAGATGTTATGCAAAGCCAATCTAAATGCTTCCATATCAGAACAAAAAAACAAGTTCACAAGTCCACAAATACACAAAACACTGATATCTATTAAACTCTTTCAAATCTACAAATACACCATAAATATTATTGTCCACTGTTCTGTTTTCCCAATCTAAGCTTAAGCAGTTTTTTTAGAAGTCTGCATTACATATCTTTAAAGAAACTTGATACCTTAGGTTCAGCAAAAGAATATGTTAACTTTTTAATTTGTCCAGGATAAGCAAGCACAGAAAAGTAAAACAGAATTAAAGCAAAGAAGAAAACAATTATTTTTTTAGATGTTGAAGTACTTTACAAGCAAAGAGCCAGGAATTTTGTCTTTTTTTTTAAAATCAATATTATCCTTGTAAACTCATACCCAGTTCAAAATGTGAGGGAAAAAAAACTGTTCTGCATTTAATATTCTTCACTCATTTCAACTTGAGTTATTTTCAATATGCATCAGATAAAAAGTACCATCATGCATAGAAAGATGTCTTCCTCTACACAGCAGCACCACGCTACCTTTCAAAATTCAGTTAAACTAATTATAAAGAATATACAAGGAGCTTACCTTTTACACCACCAAATGGGCCATAAGTCATATTACAAGCAGTTCTCTGAAGATTGTGCTCATACATCAGTTTAATCTGATACTGGTTCCCATGCTCCACATTCCCCTGAGTTCCTACAAAAAAACAAAGGGTAAATATTTATTAATTTGATCCACACACTATGGAAAAAACAAAGGAGTATCAGTGTAAACAATCTGAAGAAAATGTAACTTAATTTCTAGTGACTTTTGAGATATGCAGGCTCACATTGCTGCTTTCTGAAAAAAAAAATCACCAAGCTACAAAATTCCTAAAGGCCAGAATCGGAAATAAGGTGTTGTTATACTATATATGGTATAAAGGCTTTGCAAAATGCTGAGATTTTATTACTTAAATGTATTTTTCATATTGGGCACACCTCCAAGATCAAAAAAAAAAGCTTTAATTCCCCCTGCTCAAAGGGGAACTCTTATGATTCTCTAGCTATTTGGTAAATATACTATATCTAACAGCCAGCTTCAGCTGCAATAGTCTTTTAGTCTTTGTCTCAAATTAAGTTGTAGCTGGTCATTAGCTACCACTTGACAAAGCTGTGTTTAGGGCACACTCATCATTTCCTTTTACTTTGTCTGAAATTGAAGGGAGCAATCAGCAATGCAAAGATAAAATACAAACAAAGGATAACAAAAATAATTTTGTGATATACATCACATTCTCTGAAAAGGCCTGCATAAATTTTAACTTCCTAACTCCCTCAAGGAACTACCAGAAAATAAAAGTCTTTCTAAAGAAACTGAAATTCCTCTTTTGAGAATGAAGTTTTTCCTGAAACCCATGAAGAAAGTTCATTACATAAAGTAATACTTAAGGACTAATATTAGCAAACAAAAAAAAAAAAGTAAACCAAAACCTTTGAGAATAGCCACATCAGCTGGGAAAAAAAGGTGTTTTCTGCTAAATCTTACCACAGCTTTAATTTAAGACAAAGATTATTCCAACAACTTAAACAAAATTCTATGAAAGATTTGTAGCTTTGCTTACCTTTTAGGCAATTTCTCCAATCAAATCAAAGTTTTAAACAGTTTAAATCAGTTTTAAACAATTACCCCTAAAGCAGGCCCACGTTAGGGAAAAGACTGGAATAGACATGAGGGAAAAAGCTCTGCTGAGTAGTAACTAGAAAATCAGAAACACTTCAGGATAAACAAGTCAGAAGGAAGTCAGTCTGTGTATATTGACAATAATACAATATCGAGGCATACTTTAGTCAGCCCTGAAGGATGCTTTCATTTGTCAAAAGAAACAGCAGAGTAATTTTTATTATGAATAACAGATATGGTAACATGTATAAAGCAAGTAAGGATTCCACTTTATCAAAGTGTAATTTGCCTTAAAAGCATAAAGACGTAATGATAGTTGTTTCTCAGAGAAGCTTGAGAGTATCCACTCAGATAACAGAAATTACCATTAAAGTATGACTGCTTACAGATTAGTATGAAAACTCTATTAAAAGAAAGCAAAATTTACTTTTATTATTACTTAACTGCTTAAGCCATGTAAACCAAACAGCAAATAATAACTGCTAAAGACTTCTAGACTTAATGTTGTATGCTCTTAATGCAGATTTTAAAATAAATTGTTTTAATAAAAATCGCACTGGTAGGCTACAATCCTAAGGCATAAACATTATTACAGCAAAGAGAAAGCACAAACACTGCAGTACATCTCAAAGAATCCCTCCTCAGCAAAGACCACTTTCACAGGTGTCTCCAGATAGGCAAAGAGAGCACATTTTTGTAACCTGACTACAAGGCTGTAAATAGGAAAAAGCTTCTCCTACAAGAAAACCATATTCTTGTAATGAAAGGAATAACAGAGTGTGTCCCTGCATGCAGAAAATGAACAATGCCATGTTGTCTATTGAATTTTGAAGATGGGTGTACCATTGATAGATCTCTTAAATCTGTGCTTTGCTTTGAGCATATAGAAGAAAAAAATCAAAGCACAGAATATGTATTTCATGACTAGGCTCTTCACACACAGAGAGAGAACACATCATATAGAATTTCTAGCCAAAGCCAGCAGAAAAAAAAGGATTTAAGACAAAGCACAGTGGTTTCACCTTATTACAAGTATTAACCTCCTGTCTTCTCATGGGCTACCTTACTAATGTTCTGGCTTTCTAAAAATTATCTGGACTTCTGAGTTCAGAAAGAATCATAATTGTTTATTTTTAAAGAGCTAAGTAGGTTGGCATTTTACAACCATTTGTTCATTAGCATGTTGAACAATAACACCAATTCATAAAACCATAATGAGAACTAGTTGTTCACAATCACTGCTAACCACAGACCATCACATACATCACAGCATCTCAGGCATGGAGCAGATCAGCAAATCTCTCCTAAACCTAATTACTAGTGTCTCCTCTTCATATGTGGGCTTGAGTGAAAGAACATGACTGCAGATCTTCAGTGATGATGAGCAAACATTGCATATACCAAGTTCAACATTAACCTAATTCAAACTTCAGAATACACTTAAAATTGCTGGAAAGTTTGGATCTGTAAACTAACCTGAAACAGCATACACACAGAGTTTTCGGCAATGCAACACAGCCAGATGAAGTCCCTCAGTACCACTGTAAAGAAGGGTATAAAAAACACTGTTTTCAGATAAATCAAAATAGAATTCATACAGGATAAAATTCAAGTAACATGTTGAAATTGTTCTCAAGTGTAGGCCAAATGCAAAGGTTTGGGTGTTAGATGCTAGCATAAAAACTCGGAAGTACTGATCTTCCTAAATTCATGCTGAAGTAATTCCAAAATCAAAATTAATCCTTTAAGAACATATTTTGGGATTCAAATGTGAAGAGCAACCCCATTATTTTTCCAGTTTAGTTTGAAATTCATCTGAAATAAGGTGCTATTGATCCTTCATGAAGGGATGATATGGGGATCATCCCTCCAAACAAGCATTATTCAACGATATCAGACACAAACTTTTCTTAAATTCACTTCTGTACTAGCTGCATAGAACCTTCAAACTTTCACATTCTTCTTCTTCCAAACACAAATTGTATTTCTAACAAAGTACTTCTGCTGTAAATACATAAAATGTTTTATCTCATTTCACAGAGTAAGATATTATGATTCCTGCAAAGGGTCACTCCATGAGTACTTGAGCCTTTGGTCTCAGAGCATGAATGTTTCCCATGATTAGTACAGGTTTTACTTTCATTTTTTAAATAATGTTCATGCTACAGTATTAGAAGTTCATTTCAAAATTAAAATTAATCCTTCAAGAACTAATTTCTAAAATAAAATTCTCCTAAGTAGATTCTCTTACTGCCAATTAACTATAAGGTGTTTTCCTTAGAGTCAGAGTATCTCTCCTCTATCTGGCCACACGTTTCCATTAAATTCATTGGAATTAAGGATCTTCTATCCTCTATCAAACAGGAAACAATTGGCCAGCATTACATCCTAGACCATAACAAGTTAGTCAAGTATTCTAAGCACCTTAAAAGATAACTTTCAATGTTAAGTTTTTCCTGTTCTACATACTTATAAAAAATTGTATAACTATCTGGAAGATTATGCTGTTGCAGTGTTTCTTGTTAATGGTATGTTCTGTTATTGCCCAAGTTGATGGTTTGGTCCAAATGAGACCCACCCCCCCACCCCACACTGTCAATCTAACCTGAGTCTCCTGTCAATCTGTCTTAGGCCACCACTTGCTTGAAATTCCACTTCAGAAATCCCCTAAACTTTGAGGCTTCACTAGTCCATGTGACCCAGTTTCCCCCCCCGCCACCTCCATCATTGTGAACCCTGCCTTTTACCCTCCCCAGGATATCTCTGATTAGCTGATGCTTTGTACCCTCCCTTTGATCCACCTCCCAATTTCAGCTGCTGCACACTCGCATTTTCTGTCTTTTGCCCCCAAGATTCCCCAGAGCAATAAATCCTCTATCATCCCATGCAAAAGACCTCCCTCTTGTCCTTGCCTCCTCAGGGCTCAGGACTGAGGAGGCCAAAAAGGCAGATTGACAGCCAGAAGGCCTTAGAGCAAGTGCTCTCGTGGCACCTCAGGTCATCCTGCTCCTGGGGTGTGACCCACTCCTGGCACAGGCCGAAGTGATAGAGCCAGATAAGCTCCAGCCCGATGCGATATTGTCCTCTACATATATATACCTTAAGTAAAAATTCTCTCACATGAAGATGATTCAAGAAGCAATTCAAATGCATATTATAGGATTCATAGATGTGATTAATAGTTGTCCAACTGAAAACTCACCCTCCAAAACAAAGGAAGAAAATCACATCTAAGATTTAAATAAACAGTACCATAGCCTGCTATTTACTTACGAAACAAATTTTCCCACTTCAACCTGCAATATTGGCTCTCGCAACTGCACTTCCAAGAGCAAGTCTTCAGGTTGTACTTCATCACCAGGTTTCACAGGATGTGGATTAAAGATTCGGAGATATCCCTTGTAACTGCCCACAATAATTTTATCTAAACAAACAAACAAATAAAAACAACATATAGGATACTACACAATACAATAGCACATGTGGAATTCAATTTGCTGCAGAGTGCTTCAAATAATACCCGAAAAATATAGAATATTGACATGATTCAATTAATGTTCATTATGCTCTGTCTTCTAGTTTAACTTCAGCAATTACATTTTTTGCAGGTCCGTGAATGTCTGTCAGCACCAGTGATGGCAGCAATAGGGTTGAGTGCTTATGGGTAAGAATCAGGGAGAAGGGCAATGAGGCAGATGTCATGGTGGGAGTCTGTTACAGACCACCCAACAAGGACAAAGAGACAACAAAATAGTCTACAAGCAGCTTGAAGAAGTCTCACAATCACCAGCCCATGGTCTTTTGGAGGACTTCAATTTATCAGATGTCTGCTGAAAATATAACACAGCAGAGAGGAACTGTCTATTTGATTCCTGGAGCACATGAAAGATAACTACCTTACACAACTGGTGAAGGAGCCAACTAGGGAAGGTGCCCCACCAGATTTGCTGTTTCTGAGCAGAGAAGAATTTGTCAGTGATGCGATGGTTGGAGGCTGTAGTGGGCACAGCAATCACAAAATTTTAATTTTGATTCTTATAGAAGGAAGGAGGGTAACAGCAGAACAGCTGTCATGGGCTTCCTGAGGGCAGACTTTCACCCATTTAGGAGACTGGTTGACAGAGTCCCTTGGAAGGCAGTCTGAAGGGCAAAGGGACCCATGAAGGCTGAACATTTGTAACAAATGAAGTCTTAAAAGGACCAGACCATCCTCCAGTGACAAAAGACAGGTTTGCAGGGAAGAATACCATCCCGGCTGCACAGAGCTTTGGCTGGAACTCAGGAAAAAGAGGAGATATGACCTTTGGAAGAAGGGGCATCTGAATCTTTGGGGTTGAATCAGCTGAATTGTAAGGTTATATAGGAAGAAAATTACAAGGGCCAAAACCCAACTCAAAATTAATCTATCTACTACCATAAAAGACAATAAAAATGTTTCTTTCAATATATCAGCAACAAAAGAGAATTTCCATTTTTTATTGGATATGGGGGGAAACATAGTGACAAAAGATGAAGAAAAGGCTGAGGTACTTGGTGATGCCTTTGCCTCAACCTTCAATAGGGCACCAGCTGTTCTCTGGGTAACCAGCCCCTGAGCTGGAAGACAGGAACAGGAAGCAGAATGAGGCCCCTGTAATGCAAGGGGAAAGAGTCAGCATTCTGCTACATCACTTGGACACAAACACAAGTCTATGGAGCCAGATGGGATCCACCCAGGAACACTGAGAGAGTGTAGAAGTGCTCACCAAGACACTCTCTGTCATTTATCATCAGTCCTGGCAGACCAGGAAGCTCCCAGTTGACTGGAAGTTAGTAAATGTGATGGCCCATCTACAAGAAGGGTCAGAAGGAGGATCCAGGGAACTATAGGCCAGTCAGCCTGACCTCAGTACCAGGGAAAGTCACAGAGCATATAATCTTTAGTACTATCATGCAGCTTGTATGGGACAACCAGGGGATCAGACCCAGCCAGCAGGGTTTTATGAAGTGCAGGTTCAGACCAACCTGATCGCCTTCTAGGACAAGGTGACCAGCTTAATGGAAAAGGGATAGATTGTGGACGTTGTTTACCTCACCTTTAGTAAACCTTTGACAGCATTTCCCACAGCATTCTCCTGGAGAGAAACTGGATAGCCACAGCTTAGATGGGTGTACTGCTTGCTGGGTAGAAAAGCTGCTGGGTAGCTGAGCCCAGAGAGTGGTGGTGAATTAAGTTACATCCAGCTGGTGACCAGTCACAAGTGACATTCCCCAGGGCTCAGTACTGGGGCCAGTTCTCTTTGAGATCTTTATTAACAACCTAGATGAGGGGATCAAGTGCACCCTTAGTAAGTTTGCTGATGACACCACATTGGGTGGGAGGGTTGATCTGCTGGAGGTAGGACAGCTCTGTAGCAGAATCTGGACAGGCTGGAACAATGGCTTGAGGCCAATCCTATGAGGTCCAACAAGGCCAAGTGCCAGGTCATTCACTTTAGTCACAACAACCCCATGCAACACAACAGGCTTGGGGAAGAATGGCTGCAAAGCTGCCCAACAGAAAAGTACCTAGGGTGATGGTTGATAGCAGCTGGAACATTTGCCCAGGTAGACAGGAAGGCCAATGGCATCTTGGCTTGTACCAGAAAGTGTTTGGCCAGAGAATTATTGCACCCCTGTAGTCAGCAATAGTGAGGTTGCACCTCAAATACTGTATTCAGTTTTGGGCCCCTCACTACAAGAAAGTCATGAAGGTAGTGAAGCATGGCCAGAGAATGACAACAAAGCCAGTGAAGGGTTTAGACATGCACCAGGACCCGTAAAACCTAGATGGGATATTGGGAAGAATTTAACCAAGAGTTGTGAAGCATCAGAAGAGACTGCCAAGGGAAGCGGCTGAATCACCACTCCTGGTGGCATTTAAAAGACTTGGTGCTCAAGGACACAGTTTTGTAGCAAACACAGTGTAAGCTGATGGACTCAATGATCTTTTCCAACCTAAAAGACTCTAATGAATTTCTACTGAAAAAGGTTGTGCACCAAATCAGTAACAGCTCAGCTTTATTCAAATTGTCTTGAAAAGAAAGAATCTTACATTAAAATAATTTTAGAAGAGTCTGGCAGCAAAGAAGTCGAACTCAAGTACCTCTACCAGGTAAAAACAAAGTTCCAAGGTGAGCATGATATCATAAAGACACCAAGAATTTATTGGCTTTAAAAAAAAATACACACACAAAAACTCTCCCTGACAGCAAAGATCATTTCACATAATTAATGACTACACAGAAATGCAGGGTTTACTCAAGCTGAGTTACTTACTTTGATTGTCACTTATTTTCCAGATCAAAAGGGTTGTTTATTTGTTTTTCTAAATTCTTAACTCTTTAGCTCTCACCTTCCTTTTTTCCTTCCCATGGATTTTTACAAGTCACAATGTGTTTGCTCCCATTACTAACTGGAAATTCTTTATTTAAAAGATATCTACCATTGAGGGAATAAGACATGAGAGAAGTTACTAGTGAAAACAAGCAAGAATTAACATATTTAGCAGCATACAAATATAAAAAGACAGAGAGCACTGAATTTGTCTTCTTAAGCCTATAAGGACACATTAAAGACAGCAGACCTAAAACTAACTAGCCAACTAGCCTGGCTAACAAGCTTTCAGCATGCATTGGTCAAAGCAAACCTACAGCTGTGTGGCTTAAAAGCCAGCAATTTCAAGTCTGAATTTACCTTGTCCACTGCCACTATTATCAACATCAGCAACACACAGACAGCCTTGGTCAAATTCTTCCTTTTCTCCAAGTATGGTAGACCACCAGTCTCTAGCTTTAAACAAGGACATTCTTCTTTACTGAAAAGGAAACAAAACATTGTTAAAGTTTATACTAACACATGCAACTATTTATACAAAAAACCTTTTTCTTTGTTAAGCAACAGGTTTCCTTAAGTATCTTACACCTCTTGGTTTCAAATTGCACTAGTGCGAGCTGAGTAAATGTTAATTCCAGGTGTCTGGAGTTTCTGGTTATACAGTTCAGAAAATAACCTCAGGAATCTTATAGTAATTAGTTAAATTAGTTGTGATAGACACTGCTAGTTATATGAAGAAAATGCAACAAAATAACAGACTTTTAAAAACTGTTAAGTCTAAATGCCTTCTGTTACAAGCACTAAGTAAAAGTTTTCAAAGTCACAGAACTAAGGTCTCTTGCTCTCACCAAGGAGTACCAGCGGGAAAAAAAAAATCTGATGCAAGTCTTCTGCAAGAGAGATTATTTTTAGACAAGTAAATGGAGACATAAACAGACGACATCAAAACTTCCACCGCATAATCGCCTTGAAGATGCTCCAGTGACACGACTAAAGAACTCGGTCATACGGGGCACAAATCAGCTTTTCTGCTCCCTACCTGATGTTATTTTAAGAGGGGGGGAGGGAAGGAACGAGGAGACTAATCCCCTTGGGCAGCTCGACAATACCATTATCCTAGTTCAAAACTGCCGGCTCCGTGCCTGGAGACCCGGGCACACTCGCTCCCACAGCCCGCACAGGAGGCGAGGGGCTGCCATGCACCGGCAGCTCCAGCGGGAAGAAGGGCAAAAGACGAGATTCGGAAGAAACGCAGCCTGCAAGCCCCCGTGTTTCCCTTTTCAAGGAAACCAAGTCCGGCAAACAAAACCACTTATTTTCCACCTTTTTTCCCGTCGCTATGCCCGCTAGGCAACCTGCTACCGCCGAGTGCGGGCTGGCACAGCACTGCCGTCCACACACACCCCCTCACTCCCTCCTGCCCTCCCTCAGAGTCCCTGAGCAGCACACACAGCACCTACACGGAGCTTGGGACACGGACACGGACACACACACACACACACACACACACACACACACACACACACACACTGAGATACAGACACACATCCCCTGTGGAGCGGGAGAAGAGAGACGGAGTCCTGCGGGGCTTACTTGGGCGGGAGGCGACAGCTCCTTGGCACGGCGCAGTCCGAGCCGTCCCGAGGCGGCAGCCCCGCTTCCTCACAGGAGCTCCTCGCTCAGGCGCGGCCCGAGGCGAGGCACAGAGCAGCAGAGCTACAGACGCATTCCCACCGCCGCCGCCATCTCCAGCATCCTCCTCTCCCCACCGCCGGCACCAACAGCTCACGGCCCCACGCCCCGCCCAGGGGAGTGCTTGGGAAATGTAGTTTGGGAAGCGGCGCCATGGGCCGTTGGACTCTCTCACTTCGTCTTGTTCTTGGGGGGAACAGCAAAGAAGAGAAACATTTCTTCTGCATTTTCTGAGAGGAGAAAAAAAACCCCAATCAATCCTAAGCGTTCGGCGGGTTGCGCTTATTCTTCTTCAAACCTCTCACAGAAATCTCTTGTTCTCGAGGAGCCCAGTTCCATCAGCGCGTCCACCCTTTTCCTCCCCCTTTTCCCTGTCGCATGGTAGGGCCGGCGAGGGGCCGGGCCGGCGGGGCGCGTGCGGCGCCGTCGTTGCCGACCCGGCGGTCGGTCAGGGAGGACCCGGCGGGATCGCGCTCCTTCGCCCACACCGAGGGCGCAGCCGCGTTTCACCGCAGCACTCCCGGCTCCCCGGGAACTACTACCATGGACAGGACCGCCGTGGCCAAGATGGGAGCGGTGGCGAGCGCCAGCGTGTGCGCGCTGGTGGGCGGGGTGGTGCTGGCGCAGTACATCTTCACCATGAAGAAGAAGACGGGTAAGAAGACCAAGATCATCGAGATGGTACGTGGTAAGAGGCCGAAAGGCTCTCGGCCCCCGGACGCACGCCCTTCGCCTTGTCCTTCTTCTCCTGCGGCCGGCGGCTCCCCACGGCCGTCCCCGCGGAGCCAGGCGGATATCCCGAGGGGATATCTGCAGGGACAGAGGGGGGACCTTGAACTCAGTTTGGGATTTCTATAAGGACAGGCGCTGGAGGCAGGAGCAGCTGTTCCACCTCAGCGTGACCCACTAGCACGGAAAAGGTGCGTGTGGAAAGGCTCTGCGCCTGCCTGGCGCAGGTACAGGGCCCTGTCCTGTCTGGCCCGTGGGATACATACGTACCCGTGGGTCTTGGTGGTAATTTACAAGCGTGCTTGCAATTTGTTTAAAAGAAAAATGGACACGCACACACACGTGTTCAACCATCTGTTGAAATTGGGAAGTACAGTCTGTTCAGGGTTACTATAAAAGGAAGATGAAGCTCGCTCTCTTGCTGCCCTTGTTAAACTTGTTGTTTAGGAAATGGTTTAAATATCTGCTTGTAAATAACTGGGTCGTAAAAGATCTTAGTTTGGACAACATGCTGATTATGTGGAAGTCCTTCAAATTTTGTGATTCGGACACTGCCATACCGAAGAACTGAATTGAAATCATCCAGGCACTTGATGTTAGCTAATGTGTGTTTTGTCATCTCCTCTGCTGAATTTTACTGAAAGCTCTGATGAACTTTTATAGTTACACGTGGAAACAGATTTTAGTAAGAGCTAGAATTCTGTATGTAAATTGCGAGCTGCTTAAATACTCACTTGGCCACACATTGCCATGCTTGCCAGTGGAATTCATGCAGAGCAGTTTGAGATAACTGTGGGTCCAAAGAAAAATTCTACTTTAAGTTTTTGCTAATTGTTAAGGCATCACTTATTTTTGAAAAAAATACTGTTTCTAGTCATCAGTCATGTCATCTGACAATTTGGAGAGGGTTGCCTTGCTTTTTAGTTTCCCCAAGCCCACTTCCAACAGGCAGTGGGAGAGCAGAAAGTTTGGATTGCCACTTTAGAGAGGTTTTAGATCTATTTCCGTGAAAATGCTTTGGACACCATAGTAGGATTTTACAAAACTCATTTGAAAACTTACAGTGGCATAAGACTGGTTAACTCTAAATTTTCTTTTATTTCTTTAATTCTAGTATTATAATACCTTTACTTGTGAGTTATGTGGGCAATAAAATAACAGCATCTAAAAGCTTGATCATATGAGCGCTCAAAAGGCAAATGCAATAGTTTCACTAACTCATGTTCATAATATCTGATTTGAGCTGTAGTTTGGAAAGTACCTAATAATTGCTAAAATTTATTTTTATTAACTTTCTGTACAGTATTTAACTGGTGTTTTGGCTGGGAAAACTTGAACTTTGCCAAGATTTTGCCTTTGGTTAGGGAAAAAATCATTATGCTAATGCTAAATTGATATCTGGTAAGTGATTTTTTCAAGTGTTTTTCAAATAGTTCAGATAACATTTTCACAGCTATGGTCTTGGACACAAACCTGTGATCCTAAGTAGACATTTCAAAAATTGCACTTATATGGTTAGAGCTTTTCTCAGCTTTAAATTGCAAGGGAAAAATTAAGCTTGTTGAAAACATGTCCAATTTGTCACGTAGAAAACATTTTATCACTTGGATGCAACACATTCACACTCAGAGAGTGAGCATTTCAGCTGATATTCAGGTTGGCAGCTTCCTCAGCTAGCAAACATCCTTAGTTCTAAATATCCAAGTCTTCTTTCCTAATTTTCAGTAGAGACATATATTCAGGCTGTGCAATTTCTTTGAAATAAGTGAAATAGTTATGTAAACTTCGTACCAAGGAGTTGAGTTTGTCAAGGGCAAAAAAGTGTACATGAGTTTTACTTGAATATGCTGCATTCTGAAGAACTTTATTTTATTCACCGATGTAGATTTGATTCAATGTTTGTCATTTAGAAAACACTGTATCAGTTTTATTTTATGACAAGAGAGACCTTTCTTTGAGCTGTGGAGGAGACTGGGCTGTTTTCTAATCTGTAACTTAGTGTAATTTAGGATGGTGGTAAGGAACAATACTGCCTTATTGAAATGTAGTTTCTTCCAATACCAGGCTGGTCCTCTGTGTTAGATTAAAATGATGGGACCATTCTTGTATTTTCGGCAGATATTTTTGGTTCAAATTTTCTTTGGGAGCTACTACACTTTAGTTTTATATCCAAATTAGACTCAGAATTACCTTGATGTATAACTTTTATCAAAAGCAGTAGGGAGCAGGCCTATTTACACCTGAGTTACATAAATGAAACATTATTTCATTAAAATTAACTATAGCAATTTTTTTTCTTAGTCCAAATAAAGTTAGATTAATATAAAACCCAAGTGTAAGTAAAAAAAATATGTGGTTGTCTTTAAGTGCTAAAAAGACAGAGACTTTTACAAATCAAATAAAACATCTCTATGTTAAGTAGATATTATATATATATATTAAGATATATATAAGTTAATTTCAAGGATTATGATGCCAAGAATGTTTACTGTGAAAAAGAGTGGAAAGGATTCTCAAGCATTGTGGGAAAGGAATTTCTTTCCTTGCTGAATAATGAAATCAAGTAATTCTTAACTATCTAGCTCACATTTCAGTAGATGAATTCCTTAAGCATACCAATTAGCCTGGTACAGAAATTTAAGCTTAATAGAGATACCTTAAAATTGCTTCATCTTATTTGATAAAAAAGGTTTACATTCATAATTAAAATGTTAATATTGTATCTTCAACCACGGTGTGTAGTTTGCAAACAGGGAGTTTCCCTTAGGCACTCATGAATGCAGAATTACTTCAGCTCCACTTCAGAAGTAACACAGGCATTAATAGTAATGGTCACGTGAAGTTTTACTCTGTGTGGTAAGAAGCAACCATCTCTCCAAGCCTTCTGTTATTACTTTGCACAACCATGTTGCCAGTTCTGTGAGACTGTATAAGTGTTTCCACAGTCAGGTGAAAGCAAAAGTTAGACACAAGGTTGCTGCGTTTAATTTAGAGGGATAGTTAAAAATTAATTGGACTACAGAGTAACTTTTTAGAAAATGTTTCCTGGCTATTTTAGAAAGAAATTAAACTAAGAGTAATGTTGAGTCTTCTGGGTTTTTCAAGCCGCAGACAAGATTGCTTTTTAGTTGTGGATTCCTATACAGCAAATAGTTGTACTGTCAATACACTTCAATTTTTGATTACTCGTTGCTGAGCCTTTTATCAGTTCAGCAGAAAACAGGTGTTCACAAACTAGAATGAAAAATATTGCCTAAATATTTCAAAAACATTCACCTGTGAGCAGTAGCCCATATTTATTAAAATATGGAGTTAACATAAGAAAAAAAATTTCTTAGGAGAGTAACAGTACTTTTTGTTATCTGTTTCATAAACAAAGTTGTTAAAATCTTGGGGTTTTTTTTCAGCAGCTTGTTCCTCACTCTTTGATTTTGGATCTTTTTATTGTATTTTTTTATTAGAATAAGAAACATAATAACATAGAGCTTATTGGAACCAGACCAGCAGAATACCTTAAACTGAGACTTCCTCTCTCAGGTTTGTTTTCCAGAAAACTGGACAAATATGTAGTTACATTTGTCTATTTCTCCAATCTGTTCCTGAAGTGAGTGCCTTAATTACATGAAAAAGACACTTTGTATCACAGTTCAACAACAACAAATTAAAATCAACTTCAAAGCAGTTTCTGCATTTACAGGAAACATTTCAACTACTCAACTGTCTCTGGACAGTGCACTTTTTGTTGTGTTAAAGAAGGAAAGAAATGCATGGATTTTTGCAGTATTGGAGTTTACCTGGAGGGAAATGAGGAAATTAATAAGAAGCAATGTAACTGCTATTTATCTACTTACCTAAGAAATAAAGGAACCTATTCTGTGAGTATGACTGTTAGAGATGTTGCAGGGGGTGTGTATTATTATTATTATTATCTTTTACTTGGAAGTCTCTGGTGAGAATGTGTTCTTGTTTTATTTGGCATAAGAGCATATGTGCCATAGATGAAGATACAACTGGCAGCAATCACACACCACTTCTTTATTCTTGTCTTGTTGCTGGTAACTAGTTGTTATAGTAACTGTGGCATTACTCTGGCAGGTTGACCTCCCAGTAGAGTGAAAAGCAGAGCAGTTTGTAATGTGTAACATCCATATTCAGGAATCCAAGTGGTTGGTATTTGCAACTCCTTCGTATGTAGTTATGCCTATACAGAGCTGAAGAAAGGTTTGAGTCTGAGTAAACTGGAATCACTAAAAGGGGAATGGAAGATGGATTCCCGCTAATGATGCTTTTGCAGGACATTGTCACTGGATAGGCTCGAGAGCCATGAAGTGATATGATCCATTTGGGAATAATACTGTTCAAAAAGAATGGTGCTGTGATATATGAACCTAAGTAGTGAAAAGTGAAAGAACTGCTGAGACCTAATACCACTGCTACCTATTGACATGTGACTCAGAGTCCTTATATTACTAGAGTACTAGAATAATTTTTAAATTATTGATAACATTTTATAATAAATTTAAATTTGATATGAGTATTGGAGATGCTATGTAAATATTTCTATAAACCTTGAGCTTTGTTTAGACTGTATTCCTCAGAAGAAAAATCAATTGATGGTGGTAGACACCATTTATTAAAACAAGTTTGTTTTGTCCACATGCTGTTTACAGAGATAGTCATAATATATGCCACCTAGATAGTGCATGATTTCAGACTGCCTAGTATAAGCCACTGTGCATGATATAAGTCATCTAACATATGGCTTGTAAACTAAGTTATCACAGGGCAGGAAAAACCCTAAAGACAATGCATGTTGATGTAACTTGGATACTAGTAGCAGTTTTCATTCTTACTGTAAAATAATTCAGCTGAAATTTAAGAAATTTGTATCCCAGGAGAAGAAAAATTGACTGGAATTCCATTGTTTTCTCATCTCACTGTCAAAATTATGTATATACTAATATTTTACTTCATTTAGTATAGTAAGCTAATCCTACAATGCAGCTGTTTCAGAAGTAAGTTTTAATTTTCTGAAATTGCTGCTGCCTATGTTGGGTTTGTTTGGTTTATTTTGAATTCAGTAAGTCTTAAAACCTACATTCTTACAAGGGATGGTATGGGAAGATTAATTAAATCTATAATTCTTCACTAGTTTCTTTAGAACTCATTTATGGAAGTTATAATAGTTACCAAAAATGTACTGATGATCTATACCTGAAAACTGAGTTCTAAGTAGCCCGTGTAGACATGTCAGGATACAATATAGATTGTAGGTATAGGCTCAGAAGAGCTTGGTTGCTGCTTTCTTTTATCTTTTGTATAGTCTTTCTCCAAGTCAGAAAAGCAATCTTTCAATTCCTCATTCTGCTCTGTAATATATTTACCTTTTAATAAATGCTTGGTATGTGTTTATTTTTAAGTGATTTTTCTCCTGTTTGTGATAATTTATTTTTACCATCATCTGTTCAATTAAATTCTTTTTACAGCTAAAAATCAGTAGCAAATGCTGCAAGTCTTAAACGCGTTACCTTTAACTGTCAAACAATATAACCAGTAATAAGAGATTTTTTAGTTTTCAGTCTGAATATGCATATCATTGCAAATCTATTCATATTATGAATTGAAGTTGCATAGCATTCCAGTCATACTATTCAGTCTTGAGGTAACAAGAACTACCAGCTTTTATAAAGAGTATCTAAACTGATCAATATAAGCATTGAAGAGACCCAGGGTATGGATCCATGCATTCATAAGAAGGAGAATACTAGCAGTGAATTCAATAGCAATATACCTGTAAATGTAAAAACATCACAATTTGTATAAGTCTGGACTGCAAACTTGCAAAATGCCTGAACTTTTGAAGTACTTTCTTTAAAAAAAAAAAAAAAAAATCACAGAAGAAGCCCTACCACAGCTGCCTTTAACCTTTTATTTTCACTTGCATGAATTACATCATCCATGCAAAATGCATATTCTTTTCCTGTGCTGGCTAGTTCCAATTGGCAGTAATAGCCTTCAAGCCGTCAGGAGCCTCCCTCCACGTGTGTATACACAAGTGTATTTTGTGCAAGTAAACCACAGTGTACTACTTACCTCCTACGAAGGATTATGATTGGAGAGAGCTTAAGGAAAAAACACTCGAAGTGCTGCCACCTGTTAGTTTTGTCGCTGTTTTGGTGCGTTTGTCAGTGAATTGTCACTCTGCGGCAGACGGCTCGGAGCAGCAGGTGGCGCTGGCGGGAGCCGTGGCTGCGGCGCTGGCGCTGCTCTGGAAGGGCCCTGTCCCGTCAGGGAACCGTGGCCCACAGCGATGGCTTTTCTCGGCCACTGCCGCACTGCGCTCTGACACGTTCGGCTGAACTGCTCCTGCTGCCCCGGCCCACAGCAGCAGCCGCGTCTCTGCTGCCTGCCAGCTGCTCGCCGCTGAAATCAGCCTGCGCCACCTCACAGCTATTCTTCCTGGCTTCCTTTCCTAACCACCGTGCAGGCATAGAAGGCCAGATAAGACCGGGCAAGAGAATCGGTTACATTGTCGTGGAGAGTGCGTAAAATAAAAGTTAGGGTGTGAAGTCTAACAGGCTTTCTTGCAGTCATGGCACTGTGCAGCAGCTGATCTGCAGCGACTGCTTCCTCCTGGGGCACAGTCTTCATACAGCTCTTATCTTGACCAGTTGCTGGATGTCAGTCTCTTTCTCCCATCCAAAAGTCATCAATCACCAGGGGTCAGCAGCTGTAAAACATCAGAGAACTTAGGATTGCAGTAGGCAAAATTTTAGTTCAATGTCTAGCATGCAGCAGCTTGACAGGCAGAGTGCCATTCAATTGGAATCTGTGGCTGTTTTGTTTTTCAACTCTTTCTTAGGTTATTTGTGTAGAACTTCTGATGGTTCAAGAAAAAAAAAAAAATCAGTGTCCATTAAAATTCCACAACATTTTTTAAATTTGGCTAATCATCAAGAGTGCTTTATATGAATGTCAAAAAAAAGAAGACATTTTTCAGTACATGTTTAAGGTTGCAGGACACAGGTCAAAGAAGACACCATGTTTAAATACTAAAAGTAACTATATTGTTTTCATTCACTAGTACCACAAAAGAGAATTGCAGTTACTTACCTCAGAAAAAAATTACAAAAGTAATTTTAAATAACATTTCTCTAAATTACAGCAATAATGCCTATTGCTAGAAGGAAATGTGGCTTCTACTTTAATATATCTCAATCTTTTAAAAAATATTTTTTTTATTTTATTTTTAAAGGGCTGGGGCAAAGCCCAGACTTGGAAAGTGTCTGAATACAGACTTTCAGGCTTCCTGAGCTGGTTTTGCCACCAAGAAAATTCCTGTTCAAATGTGCTTGTTCTTACTTGTTTCCTACTCATTAACTGTTGTTTCCTTCCTGCACTCTTATATAAAGATTTGTTTGTCTGCTCTACAAATTGGATCACTGAAATCATCCAAGTTTGTGGTTTGTTTTTGTTTTTTTTTACCTGGGAGTTGTTTTGCTCCACCTTAATCTGAGAGAATGAATACCACTGAAATGTTCCATTAATTGTGTTCCTTTATAGCTTTCCCTCTTTGTCAGAAACTTACTAGTTATCAGACCAAAAATGTGATTTTTTCACTCATCAGCTATTATTGCAACACTTAATATTATCAGCTGCATCTGCCTTTGCAGTGAGTATCACTGATGGGTAAGCCTCGGTTTGGTCTGCATGTTCCCATGGAAAAATTGTCCGTGAAACTGAAGGGTAGGAATTAGCACAAAGCAGTATCAGTATCAGTTCTTTATCAGTAGTAGAGTGCAAAGAATCGTAGTGGAAATATTTTTTACCTGTTGGTTTTGAACACTTCCAGATGCCAAGTACACAGAGATACAAGAAATAAGGATCCATCTTTCAATGGATCCAGCAATGAGAAACACCTATAAAACAATGAGACATGGAGTTGAAACAATCCTTCATGCCTTAAGTCATGATGCTTCAGCCTGTTATCTTTAAAAGGAGTGTTTGGTAGCTGTATTACATCTTTAGATTTAATGGAATATTTTTTTAAGGACTTTTAAAAAGGGTTTGTAATCAAAAAGCACCTAACAATTAAAAACTTCATTAGTCTCAATATGTAATTTAAATGAAATATTATATTAGCACTACATTCTTACATGTAGTGTCTGGTAATGTATTGTAGATTAAACTTTGTCCTGCTGACTTTGCTTTCAAACTGAGTCCCACAACTCCACTATTCAAGGGTCAGAGTTTATTTGATCTAGATACAGCATTCTTAGACTTAGTGAAAAAAAAATCTAAGCAGATTTTTTTTTTTTCTTAGAAGCAGATAAGAGAAGAAGAGAATCAGCAGCAACTGCTTCAGTCCAAGCCTTGGCCTTAATGCAAATTCCATTCTAGATAGTGTTACATGGGAAGCTTCTAGGGAAACAAGTATTTGTTTGAGTTCTTTCAATGCATGTCCATGTAGATATATACAGGATATTTAATTATAGAAGGTATACATGCAAATGAACAGTTTTGGGGGAAAATAGTATAGCTCATAAAAATTACCTTATTATACCAGGTGAGCTTTTGCATACCTGATAACTAATTAAGAATTAAAGATTTGTAAATGTACCTGTAGTAGTTTAGATTGCCAAACTACCACAGTACCACAGTATATTTACATCCTGCCAGTTCTTAGAATTCTACACTGTTTGCCTAGGTATTTTGAAGAAAGATTATTTGTACCAGCAGCATCACCTGTAAGAATTCTTTAAGAAAGCATTAGATTCTGTATAATGTGAGAGGGAAATGGATCTTCCAGACACGCAGACTCCAACACATTCCATAGCAGTATTAAAGGAAAACGCGAGTACCACGCAAATCAAAAACTTCTTATTTGTCAAAAATGAATTTTCTGTATCTGTGTTCTCAGAAGAAGAACCAGCAAGAAAAATGAAGGATGGAGTTAAAACTAAGATAAACATTATCGTGAAAAGAAAATTATTCTCCCTGTCATTACATGTTACAAAAATGGAGTGTTGACTTGCCTTCCATGAAGTCTTAGGTCATACTGGTACAATGGTCTGTAACAGAGGCCCAAAGAAAGCATAGGAAAGGGGTGATTTGTCATGAATGTTTTTGCTCCAATGATTTCTCTCCTCTAGCAGCTTGTATTTCAGAGACAGTGTGTGTAATTTTGGATGACCTTTTTTTCGTGTTATGACCCAGTAGCATTTCAAGGCTGTGTAAATCCTCAGTATCAATAAAAAGGAGTTCTACATTTTACTAGTTTACCTAATTGTATGACTTGTAGCTGACTGTTTTGAGCCTGCCTGCTCTAAATTTTAGTTGTTGACCTCTACCTTTTATACTGGAAGAGGCTGTGACCAATCTTTCCCTATTAACCCTTTCTAAACAACTCTGTAATTTCCAGGTTAAGGAATTCTAGTAATATTTAACTGTTCATTGTATGAATCTTTTCTCATGGCTCATTCTTACTGCCCTTCTCAGGGCCTTTTCCAGTTCTAGTCTATTCCCTGTAAGGTAGAGAAGCCAGAACTGGTTTTGGTATTTAAGCTCCAAGTTCATAATGGATTTATAAAGATTTTATCCAGGAAGCCCTGGTAAGAATAGGCATCAGTGAAATGTATGTATGAAGGCCAAGACAAAAGCCTCCATTTCCTTCTGCCGAGCAATGAAATGGTGTCACAACCTTGAGTTCTTCTTTTGATCCAGTGCTTTAGAAGATATGTTTAAAATTTAAGTGTAATGTGATAAATAGTATTGATCCGAACTTGCTTACATTTAGAATATTTTTATATTCTTTCTTTTTTTTTTTTAACAAGGGCAGGAGAGAAACCATAAAGATAAAAAAAAAAAAAAAACAGTTTAAATTTAAAAAGTTGTTGAATATGTCTTGTGATACCATTCAGGTTAAGAGCCTCACCCCTCTTACCATGTGTCATCCTATCTAGATTTACCACAGTTTGTTGAATTCAGTCTTTAAGTTCTTAGCTTAGTTCTTAGCACTTTTTCATAACAGGTGCTGTTCAAGCTCGCTCTTTTTAGAATTGTTTACACTCCTCACAAGTGATCTCTATGACAGACACACACATTCATATACAAATCATAGTTCTGTATTGCAACATACCAACTGTAAATATGGCTAGCATGGGTTTTTACACCAAACCTCTACTGCAAAGATAAGTGGTATCCAAAATTCCTGCAAGGCAACCTTCTAAACCTTTATTTACCCCAGCTTCATCAAACTGACCATTGACCTTACTTTCCTTGTAATTGTCACGGATATAAAAAGCTATTCCTGGAAGGATTATGCTGCTCATTAACTCAGTTCACTAGGGCATGAATAATAATCATATTTGAGTACAGTTGGGTTGTATTGGTTCCTTTCTTCTGCTTGGTCTTGGTACTTGAGTAGCAAGGTTCAGGTACCTTTCCCTGTCTCATGAGGTTATATCAAGTAGGCTGTTTTGGAAAATGCATACTAAGTAAACTTATTACAAAAGCAAAATTAAAAAACAAATACAGTTCTTTAATGTTTAAAATTGATCCCTACAATAAAGCAAGGTATTTTCAAGTAAAGTTGAGCAACGTACTAAATATGTGAGGATGTATTCAAAAGTTGTTCAGTTGTGGTTGGATCACTAAACAAGAATAAAAGATAGCTCATGAAAGGACACTACCTAATGTTTACACTGCGGACAAGATTCAATCACCTCTAAATTTTGTAGGAAATATTTTAAAAAGCTGTGACCTCTTTCCTGATCTTTAAAAGTTTATGTCAGTTTAGTTGAAGTATTCAATTTATTAGTTAAAGAAAAAGCTCAGCTTACTTGCTTAGGCAATATACCTGTGCTAATTCTTTCCACAAATGGATGCAACTTAGGTCACAGGTGTGGAAGGACTGGTAGAACCAGCTTTTCTTTGCTTTAGACTAAAACTTGTAGTACTTCATATTCAAGAGCATCCTCTACAAACCAAGTTCACCCAACACACGAGTATGTAAAGTTGAACCATTTCCCAGTCTTACATAAATTATAAATCATCTAGTGTTTTAAGTGTTGTTCATTTTTTCCTCTCTTTTTCTGCGTAGAATATTCTGTAGTCAAGATATGGCCCTCAGCCAAAGAGAAAATGTTAAAATTTAATCTATCTGTTGAAATAACTTCATTAGTTATTACATTATATTTACTATTATATTTCTATTTATTACCATTAATAATAATTTTATATATGTTATATTTTAAATTTTAATATACTTATTTATATAGTAATTAATATTTTTAAATTATTAGTAATTGTTGATATTTTTGTTACATTTGTTATCATTATATTATTGTATATATTAGTTATTATATATAAGTTCACGATTCTTAAAATATAGTTAAATGACCTTCCATATTTTGAGAGTAGAAATGTCATGCTGGAGTTTATTTCTCTCTCTTTAAAAAAATCAATGTTCATTTTAACTCCTCGTTTACCAGACATTAAACACTGTAAACAAAATGCTCGACAGACTCAGATCAGCAGTAATAGAATGTGGATAGTAAAAGCTATTGTAATTAAAGTGTTGTACACAAAGATTTCTTGGAGTTGCAAAGATAGTCTTGTTTTGTAGATGAGAAGTTTCACATACGGCATTTTCATTAAAGTGAAAGTACACTGTTGATAAAGATAGAGTAGATCTTTTTCTAAGAATTAGGTGTTGGCTGTATTAATGTTTACAGAAATTCTGCTCACAACATTTTCTAGGGCTTTCACTAAAGCTGTAGTAGTTCATTTAGAATGCTTTCCAATTAGTCTGGTGTACCAAAAATAGTCTGTAAGAGTTGGACTTAATTTCTGTAACTCTTTTTTTTTAATCTTAAAAAATAAATAAATAAAATGTTTTTTAAACTACCTTGTTTTTGTTTCCCCAGCTTTCTGAAAGGGAAACTAACTTTCTTTATATTCTTGACAACATTGGAGTTAATTTTCTCACTAAATCACAGCTGAGAAGTACCAGAATAGCAACAGGCCAGCTTGCTGACCCACCAAAACCCAGCCTCATCTATGAGGTTCACAAGACCCATTTATATAGCAGTATAATTGCCACCTTTGAAATACATAAAAGCTCAAAGGCAGGTTCTTTGCAAACTGAATGTATCGAGTGATGTCTTACCTGAACTACATGATTCATCTGGCAAGCATATTTTACTTAATTGTTCATAAGATTTTTTTTTTAACATTGGAAATCTAGTAGGGACACAAGCTGCAGCTTTTTGTTGTGCAAATAATTCATATTTATTCAAGATGCTTCACTATACAAATGTTTCCCGAACATTATTATAAAAATATAAATTAAAAACATGCTGCCTATATTAAAGTACTATGAAGAGTAAAATTCTCTAAATGTTACCTATTATAACAGTGTACAAATGTGATAAGTAGTTTATTGGTAGCTATGAATCCTGGCAGTACCAATGCCAGGTAAGTTCAATTTACTGTATACAGTCCTTGCAGGGATTATGTTATATTTTGAACATATTTTTCAAACTCTTTTGCTGCATCAGGATACAGCAGACTTTAACATGTATATTTAAGGAGATCCTGTTCAGTTCTAAGAGGATAAGTATTGATTAAAGTTGCATGTTTTGTCTTAGCTGAAGTATTCACTTCAGTTGTTTTGTTGGCTCAAAACAAACAGAACACATCTGAAACACCTCTTTGTTTCAGAGAACATCTCTGAAAACAAAATGAAAGTGCACATGTAGGTCAGATACACTGAGGAATCCTGATAGACTACATAGTAGCCTACAGTTGGAATGTAGACACAAAAGATACGGATCTATTTTACCATTCAGAAAGTCTGTTGGCTTTTTTTCTTAATGTAGAAAGCACAGCCTCTTTTGAAGGAAATTTTCATAACTAATGAATTTCTATTAGAGCCCTGCTATTGGCAGTATTTTGTAGCATTACAGGCTTTCTACATGCTACACTTGTATCCTGCCCTTGCTTCAGCTCTGACGATTGCAGTGGTCACATTGGTGGCATGTATGGATTGGCCTGATGGTGGTGGTTAGTCCAGGCATCCTGAAACAGGGATCATAAACCTGAGGTTGAACATGACTTATGGAGTAGTATAGAGAAGCTTGCACTGCTACTGTAACAATAGTCAGCTTTGCGTGACACTTACAAGCATTTACACAAGTACAAAATGTAAAATATGATTAGACAATAGTTCCTTCATTCCCTCATTCTAAAAAAATATTTATTTTTAATCCATCTTCTATGTCACCTAGTTACGGTCTCTGATCAGGCAGCATGCCTAATGACAAACTTCTAAAACTATGTGGAATTGCCTTGTCTCTCAAAAATCCTGACAAACAAGGCTCCTTGATTTCCTGTTTCAGTATCACACAGATAATTGCAGCCAAAACAAAGATTAATTAATTCATTTGTTCCTTCTACATGAATAAATGTGTGCTACCTAGTAAACATTAGTGAAATCATGTCAATGAAGCTCTAAGAAATTTGTGGCACTATATGACAGGAAACCCTAAAATACTTGGAAAGATTCTGTAAAAGAGCTAAAAAGTAACAAAGTAGTAAACTTCTGCTTTGAAAAACAAGTGGCTTCCTTTGTTCAAGCAGCCCAAATTTGCCCGTTGCATCCATGAAAGCTGTCATTCAGTGAAGGTCAAAGGTTTTGTTGTTGGTGAACCAGCTGATGATCTGTAAGCCCGTCGGGCTGTACTGCTGAGCATAACAAACTGCTGTGCATTGCTGACGTGCGTCACAGGACCCTGGGGTTTTGCACGGGGATTAGTCAGGCTGTATTTGGTAACGCCCTCAACTGCACCCTGTGCTGCTATATTAGTGTGTCTCAAGCAAGAGGAATTTTCTTTTGCTTCTGCAGCTGCTCCTGCAAAACCCTCTGGTAAGTGTGCACAGCTCCTGTCAGCAGTATTGACTCTGTCTTCTTGCCTGTGTTTTTAAGCCAAGGTTATGAGCTGAGGGCTTACTTACAGTTGTTAATTGTGACTGAAAAAACCTAAAAAACTACTTTTAAATAAAAAATTTGATAGCATAGAATGAGCAACAGCATCAAAGGAATAAGTATATTTAGTGGTTTTCATTGAATAAGTTAATTCAGCATAAATGTTCCTCTACTCTTTAATATGTAACAGACTATTCTGAAGTGTTGGTATTTTCACAGTGATGTCATTATGTACCATGCATGTTGGCTTTTATTTTATACAGCAGGAATAGAAAGATCACATAATATAGCTTCAATTTAAGAAGACCAATTCTTAAAAGGATTTGGTTGGTTTTTGTTGGCAGCCTGCATGCAAGCCCTGCATCTCTGGACTCTGCTTACCACCTATGCTGTTGCAGTAGGACAAAATCAAGGACAGAAGAATCAGGAGTGCCCTAAGCTCAACGCACAGGTACTCTCCTTTAAAAACACAAGAGGAAACACTATTGTCATGTTTTCTGTGAAAGCACTCTCTTCAGATTTTTATAAGTTTTTTTTTTTCCAAATTAAGTATCAGGACCCAGCACATTAAGTATAAAAAGATGTAAATAAATAAATAAAATAAACCAGGAAAAATTATTTTTAGTGTGCATCCTATTCCATGTCTTAAAATAGCTTGGGCAGTGAACCCATTTTCAGTTATTTCATATAACCTGTGCTGGGTATCTAGTTTATAGCATATTATCAAGCAGTTGTGAAGATACTTAGTGTTCTGTTGCTTCATTCTCTTAATAGCTATGTTAGCTAAGTATTCCCAAGGCTATTTCTTGGAAGAACTACTAAAATAGTAATTTGGTAATTACTAGTTACTAAGGATTTCTTACTATATTTGACCTTGCATCATCTGAATATAAAATGTATTATGGTTTTGGGAATTATAAATTAGTGAGTCTCTGTCCTAAGATCAGATTATACTAGCAGAGTGCCCAATAACTAGTGAATTTCTCCTGACAACCTGCACATAATGGAGTGACTGGTATGATTACACTCATGTCCAGTACCTTTTGATGTGTCTGTCTAAAATATTAGCCTACTAACAGCTGGGGCAGCTAAGAGAAACAAACCTCTGTTGCACTCATGGGCCAGAATTCAAATTGTCTGAATTATGGGTAGTCTTGCTTTATACATATATGAGCATAAACATATGGAGGAAAAGATCTTCATAGTGTCATTCTGTGGATTTTGTTATGGCTCCCCCGATTCTTGCAACTCAAGTAGCAGAAGTTACATGGAGAAACTTGCATGCTTTTCAAAAGCTTTTTGTTCTAGAGCAAGTAATGTTCTGTAATATTAGGGAAAAAAAATTGAAAATAATATGTAAATTAAGGAATGTGCCCTGTTTCTTTATTTTTTCACCAGACTGTTACTTTCTTCTACCAAGAACACAAAAAACAGTTTTCTGTAGCTTCTAGGTATCAAATTTCACAGCTATCACTGCTGCCATGCCCTGCCTTTTTTGGTATGTGTCCATAAGTGAATATATGTGATAGCTAGTCTAAGACCTTGAAATTGGGCATCTGCAATTCCCAAAATAAGTGTCATTTAGTCTTGGTTTAAACTTTCTTACCTGAAAGCTATCACCATAGATTAGAATAAAATTTACAAATAATTTACCCCTATCCAATTTATCACTTTGATTTCCATTTGCCTTGCTCAAAAATAACATGGATAGTTCTCTCTCCCTTTCAGCCCACCCTTGTGTATTCTCTGTCAAAAGATAATAGGTTTTAAACCTAGTCTAGTCTAAGTCAGGTTTACCAACAAAGTAGGAAAACAGAAATTGTGTTATATTTGTAATTCACATACTGTCAATAGCATTACAGCTAGATCATATTTATTGCCCTATCTCTTTTATGACATTATGGTAATCTGAAATTTTGTGGAATATTTTTAATACATTTACAAGTGTGAGAACAGTTCTTACTGTGATTCAGAATTACTGACATCTAACAAAGTAAACTGTCAATCATTGAGATTTATAGAGAAGTTCTCTTAAAATTTTGTCCACCCATAATCTAGGGTGTTTTCTTAGCAATGATTTGGGTTTTGGGAGGCTTCCATACTAGATGAGTCTATGTAAAATAAGAAAACTTGGTATTTGCCAAGTAGTGTAGGCTTACAGGGTATCAGTATAAAAATACTCTGCACCAGTTTTTTATGTCCTTCGTCAAAGCATTACTTAGCAGACTTATGATGACAACCTCCTACAGTTTGAGTTATTATTACTAATATTTCAGGCTCTGTGTCTAGAGTTGATTGTGAAAGGAGCCATATCTCTATGTAGTTAAGATAGCAAGTAATTCATCAACTCTTCCATCCCTACTTAAAATTACTGACAGTGAAAATAAAAGGTCACTCAGTTGTCCTTTATATGGAGCTTTTTATTTGACATTTTTTAATTTTTGTTTTAATCATTGGGACTTGTTTTACGGGGTAGGGGGAGGAAAGCAACTGCTCTACCTCTAACATTCAGTAGATTGAAAAATTCAGTATAATCCTAGCTCCAGAACATGACATTACTCCTTGTAGACACAATCATATAATAAGTTATTAATTTCCTGGGATACCTAACTGGAAATGCCTAAAATGGCAGCTGTAAATTCACTTAGATCACTGAAATGAATGACAGGTCTTATCACCAGCTCCTGTTTTATAATCAAATTGCCACAGCATGCACTTAGATACGCGCTACATTGCCTCACATACTAAGAAGACAACTTATGTATTTAGCAGTACCTGGATACATAAAAGCAGTTCTATTTGTATTTCTGTTATCCAGTTGTATATAAGGAACTTTATTTCAAAACTAGAATCCAAATGTCTTTATGGCAAATAATTCTCCTTATTTAACCCAGCAATGCAGATGCATGTCTCATGTACTAAATAGATTTGTAATTTTCAGAACTATCCTTGTTGTAAATGACCCATTCTGTGGTTTGTAGGACTGGGGGATTTCCAAACCTGCGTGAATCCATTACTGTTGGTTCCTCAAGGTATGACCATAACATTCTTAGCTACAAAATCATTTCCTACATCCTTATTCCGGTTACCTGCTATCACAAACAAACAGATAATTCTTTTCCTTTTCATAAATCCAACTAAGCTCAACCTTTAAAATAATCTTTTTCAGTTTTGATCTTCCTTCTCTCAAAGGCTCCTTAAAAATGTCAGAGACTAGAAACTAAAATGTATTTGTGGCCATTGTATATGCCAACCACAAATTACCTTTGGGAGTTGTCATACATATGTTTCAAGACACACCAGCCTCTGAGCTATTCAGTAGCATACAGATGCTCTTTGTAAGAAAGCAAAAACTCTTCTCACACTTTTATAATGACAGAATAAATAGTAATAAATCACTAAGTGATTTAACATGATGTACTTTCAGATATCACAATGAAATATGAATTCCTTTTCCTGTGCTTATGTAGTTTTAGTTCTGTATGTAGAAGCTCCTGGTTCTGAAAGGGTTTCTTGACTTGGTTAAGTGCTAAGTGCTATGGAGATTTTTGGTTGGCTGCTTCTCTATCTGTGTTCATCCCAGCCAACTGGTGCATGAGAATTTTGGGAGGTTTTTGTGCACACTGAACTGACTGCTAGAATTTTCTTCAAGAGTAAATAGAAACACAAATTTTATCAAATTACTGAACGTTTCATCATTTGCTCTTTCATCTGTCTTACCAGTTCTTTCCAACTAGAATCTGCTTTTCTCTTTCAACTGTGAAGAATGGCAAATATGCAACAATGAAACGGCTAAACTGGGCAGAAGTGTAAAACATTGAAGGAGACAGTTTGCCAGAAAACTGGTGGCTGCAGTTTCAGTTTCATTTACACATTCCTTAGACTGTTTAATTTACTTAAACTATAATAATGATGAAGACTAAATAAAAGTTAAATACTTAATGCTCAGTTGCAAATATTAATACAAGGAGCTAGTGATGGGAAAAGTGGCTATTTTGTCTAACCATATTTGTCCGAGGCTTTATCAGATGTCACATCCATAATGTAGACTTGTTTTTTTCCATTTAAAGTGCCTGTGAGACTGAAAATGTCTGGGTTATACTTGCTGCAGAAGAGTTTCCCCCACCCCTAAATTAAAATACTCTTCAACCAATTTGCAAAATGCAAAGTGTGTTAGAAAATATTTATTTTATAAACTGATCTTGAGTAGGAGTTTACAACATCAAAGCAGGAAGCTTTCGTCATACTTAAAATCTTAAGCAATGCTTTGTTTA
Source organism: Parus major (assembly GCF_001522545.3). Classification (NCBI taxonomy): domain Eukaryota; kingdom Metazoa; phylum Chordata; class Aves; order Passeriformes; family Paridae; genus Parus; species Parus major. The sequence continues at coordinate 45,417,661 of NC_031769.1, read as the reverse complement.
ACATGATCTACTAAAGTGTTTACCAAGACTTTTCCTCAGGTTGTTGCAGAAACTTACGAAAGGGCTCAGTTTGAAATCAAACAGTACCAAATAATCCAATTTTCCTCATCCAGTCCCTTCCTCTGATCTCTCCATCTACCCCAACATCTGTTTAAATTAGTTAGGAAATCTTTTGCTTAGTATCTAAGTAAACCAAATAATGTTTGAACTACTTCATAGAAAAGCATGCAATTAGATTTCACTGTTTAATTTTTGCACTCCAAATCTAAAAATACATATACAATTTGCTGAAAGTTAAAGGAATTAAATTAGTCAATTTACAGTAAAAAAAATTACCAAACCAGTCAAAGTGCTTTGGTAAATGTCCAAAGTCAAAGTGCTTTGTGTTTCATTATAAAGAATATTGTATATGCAGAAAAAAGTGGAAAGCCTACTTTTGTTTACCAGTACCATGTAACATTCAAAAGAAATAACTTAAAGCACCTTTACAAAGTTACAGATTATTAATATTTTGCTTTGTGAAGCTAGATGTGTTGCTAATTGTAAATAAATGCTTTGTAAGGGTATATCTCAAAAGACTAGCGAATTGTTTAATGGGTATCTTTCAGGAATTCTATTTCTTGTCAACACTCATTGGCTTTCTCAATGACTCCCAGCCTGGGAAGTAGCTGAGAGGTGGAAGTCAGTCCTAATGTACTTTTTGTGACTTTGCTGTGCTAAAAGAAATAGTAGCAAGGCACTGTAGTAACACAAGGAACTCAGGGATATTGGCTTAGGAGATACCACTTTTACAGAAAATGTCTGCCAAAGGATTGGAAAGGAAAAGCTTTTTCTTCTAAACAAGGTGAAATTAATACTGTTTGTTTCTTTTTGAGATTTATAAAGTAAAGAAGTAGTGAATACCCTGTTCTGGACAGAATTTTTGACAAGATACTGTGGTATAGGTGAAACTTTTTGAATGGGTAGAAAAACTTGGAAATTTATCAGAGACTCATGATCAGGGTTTTAGAAAGATTCCTGCTTTCAACAGTGTCTTTGAGTATATCAGCCAGAAAGTAGCAGTAAGCACAGTGGGGATTAGAATTATTTGTTATACTGAAAGGTAAGAGCACTGACATGGAAGAAAAGATATAATCCAGAAAGATTAAAAGTAAAATTTAGCACTTTGCACTAATACCTGTTTCTTTCTAGGCGTCATTTTGAAGAATAATTGGTCATTACCAACTGAACTTGAATCGTTCTCACCATACTACTGCTAACACAGGGCATGTATTTTAATTTATGTGCAAAGATGCTACCTGAAGACAAGGGCCAAAGTGGCCCTTCAACTGAGGCCTTGTCAGACCAGAGCAGAAAGGTTTTTCCCATGGTCATGGATGCTGTGTTGGAAAAACAGTATGGTTCAAGTGGGTGGGCCAAGACAACATCAAGAATTATCTGAGATTTAGAAAACTGTGTTCTGCAAAAGAAGATTGAAGAACACTGGGGTTTTACGTTCAGGCAGAAGGGAAAAATTTATCCAGTGATCATCTGAGAAAAAGAACACTCTTCTCCAAGTTGAATAACTTAAAATTACAGTAGGGATGATTAGACATAAAGCATACTTTTCTAAACATAAAGGTAGTTGAGGAAAGTGAGGAATATGTGAATGGGGGTTTTGAAGAATGAGTTAGATGAGCCTCTGCTCATCTGATAAGGATGTAGCTGCAATGTTTTGCTCCCAGCTGAGAACAGAGTGGACTAGAGCTGATATTTCAAGGTATGTCCAGATCCCTCTTCTGTCTGGCACACAAGTGTCTTTTCCCTTACAAAAACATATGTTCACAATACTTAAAAATGCCACCTTTTTCTTATGTGCTAACCACATTGCAATTTGACTGCAAGTTGGCTGTTAGTAATAAAGAAAACCTTTACTAGCATCAAGAGCTGGAAGAAAGAGCTCTGCATGGCTTACTGACAATTGGTGATACGGGAACTCTGGGTCCTGAAATGTCCTGAAATAGAAGCTCCTCCCCCCCCCCTTTTTTTTTTTAAATTAGCTCATTGCAGCAAAGATTATATGCTAGCTATATGAAAAGGAAGGTTGAAGGATCAGAATATTAAAAATGTAATTCCTAACACTTTATCATCTCTGAAGTTTTATAAACGAAAATAAAGCTTACTACTTATAAATGCCCAATTAGATTGCAAATGTCCTATGCCTTTTTTTAGAATGGGTCTATACATGATTATTTAGGAAATAAATACATACTACATTGGGAAATTCCTGTAAATAAGTACTTAGTTTACTGTTCTGCAAGTAGGAAGATAAACTCTTAGAGTAAACAAAGGCTTGGGGAATTGTTTGAAGAATGGGTTTTTGTGGGTTTGGGTTATTGGGTTTTTTTCTTGTTTTACACCAAATTCAGCATTTATGATAACATTCAAGAAATATACTTAATCCAAAAGGAATATATAGTGTAATATCATGTTTATTGCAAAAGTGTGCAATGAAATAGGTAATGGTAGCAATTGATGAACTGGCTAGGGAGGAGGGATTACTGCACAGCTTTGTTGTATTGAAGTACACAGCTGACACTGAATCAGCACTCTCAAGGAAACAATGGATGTCATCTTTATCTCTGCTGATACTTTAAGAGCATATTAATTGCAAAGAGAGTTAGTTTTAAGATTTACCATCTCCTAGTGACATAGCTGAATCACAAGATGATCCCATATGTCCTGTTCCTTCATATCTCCCTTTTCTCCTATAAATACAATGATCTTTTCTGAGTGTCAACTTACTGAATAAGGTGATATTAGGAAAGGAAATGAAAACAGATTTTGTAAGCAAACAGGACAGTATTCAGTCATTGATTAATACATCCAGAGTATTTTTTGTTTCTTATTTGTGTCTTTCTGTCCTGACCATGTCTTGATGTCCCATAAAACTGCTTGTAGATGCAGAGCTTCCAATCTGATGGATAGCAGCTATTCCCTAGTAAGTTTTCCTCTCCAATTATATCTTTATTCTTACTCTTCATAGATGCCAGAATTTCAGAAGAAGACTGTCCATATTAAGGACCCAGCAAGAGTAGAGGAGATTATTTGTGGCCTCATCAAAGGTGGAGCTGCCAAACTTCAGGTAAAGGTGTAACCAGTTTGGAATAAAAGCAACTGTGGGATTGTTACACTATGCCAAAAAAATTAATAATATCTATATATATGTAATAGAATTCAACCTTGAAGAAATCTCCAAAATTTAGACATGTTAACTCTTTTAATAGCCCTTATTGATTCAAATGTAATTCAGCCAGACACTAGTTAAGTAAATGACATAAGCATAGAAGCTTAGTAATTTCAGGAAATATTATCACCAAGGGAATGAGAAAAAAAGTTTGGTTAGAAAGAATGTTACTCTTTTGGGATATGCTGGCTTCCATGACAATGGCTCAATAGAATAGGGAGGCTTCTGTGACACACATGCTACTCAGCTGCCACTGTTATTGATCATTCAGAATTTCTAGCCATTCTTTATTTTGTTCCTCCATGTTGTAAGACAGTTTTGCTTTTTCTTTCCTTAAATAGATTATTACAGATTTTGATATGACATTAAGTAGATTTTCCTACAATGGAAAAAGATGTCCAACTTGTCATAGTGAGTACTTTTTTTTTTTTTAAATACAGATTGATTTGTTTGGTCCTTTTAGTTTTTCCTATATTTTATATATTTTAATTTTCTATTCAATTTATTTCATAATGAGATTTTATATTTACTTGTTACCTAATCTGTACATTTTACTGACAAGTATTCTAGTGACTGTGTTTTTATGTGTGTATATATATATTAATCAAAACTTGTGTGATTTAAATCAGATAAATTGCCATTCACAATTAAAGCATTAAGTTTTGAACTCTGAGATGTTAGTGGCTAAATATGGTATGGTTGACTTTTGTTTTTCAAGAGCCCATAGTCCTGACACCTGCAAGAACCAGATAGTGAAGTCCTTAGAATTCTTGGCAATTTTATCCTTATGCTATAGTCTTTTGGAACAAACAAGGAGAAGTAGGAACTCTAAAACATACAGGATGCCTCAGGATTTGGAAACAATTAAATCTCAAGAAACAGATTCAAAAGCTTGTAAGTGACCTTGTAATTCAGAGATGAAGGGAAGGGCATCTTTACACTTATGAAGATAGATGTGCTTTTTGCTGGTAAGAAAATTTCTGAGGAAGCATATTGGTGTGTCACCAGATATTGTCATCTGTGCCATTTACAGTGTTGTAGAGCAAAGTAAAAGAAATGTACCATCTTGTTTAACTCTTGTTTTTCACCCTTTTCCCAGACATCATTGATAACTCCAAGATCATCACAGATGAATGTCGGAAAAAGGTAAACAAAAAACCTACAAGCATTTAGTTTGTTGTACAAACATCTGTCATTATTCCCTGACAAGAATGTTATTTTGATTGCTTACACCAAATACCAATGTATTTTATGAAATACTTTAAACATCTGATGGGTTTTTTTCCCCTTCAGTTATTGCAGCTGAAAGAAACTTACTATGCCATTGAAATTGATCCAGCTCTCACCATTGAAGAGAAATACCCATATATGGTAGAATGGTAAGCGACACCTCCTATTTTCAGATTGTACTGAGATTAGATTTAGTAAGTTTTTAAAAGAAAATTAATGACAGTACTTAGCTCTTAGCACACTAACTGAATTAATCTTTTAAAGTTTTGTAGAACTGGTTTTATTTTGCTCTTAACCTGAATAAGCAAGAATTAACCATACAGGATTCTTTTCAGCACAGAATTTAATGAAAGGTGAACCTTAGTAAGCAACATTCAACCCGTTTTTGTTTATGTTCTAGGTACCATAAATCTCATGCACTACTCATTGAACAAGGCTTACAGAAAGACAAGTTTGCAGAAATTGTAAGGGAATCCGATGTTATGCTGAAGTAAGTTCCTTTTGATTTGAATTATATCAATTTGTTTCAGAGCATTTTCTGTAGATTCTTCCTGAGTGTTGGGGGAGGAGAAAAAAAGAAAAGGGAAATTTAAAAAAAACACACATGTTCCTGAGAATATGACACCTTAACCTTGAACCACATTGAGTTCTTCATGCTCCCACTTAATTGGTGTGCTGTATCTAAATGCAGACAGTGATGTCACGATATAAAGCAGATACCTGGAACTTTCTTTAGTCCCTACAAGCTTAATTTCTGTAGACTTTCATCCTCTTTAAATTGCACTGGTGTTCCTTTTTGTTTTAAGAGCAATGTAAAGTTTAACTTAATCCCTTTGAGAAACACTTGAGGAACACATTTCATATATTGTATTAAATATTGTTCTTCCTCTATGGATGAAGGCAAGTTTAAAAGACAGAAAAATCGTTGTTCAAATTGTACATTCTCTTTGAAATCCCTCTAAAAATGTCTGTAAATTTTGGAATACTGAAACAGAGTGTTAGAACTTAAATTGTAGAAGTATTTGTTTGTAACACTGAGTGAATCCTTGTTTCTTGTACAACAGACAAGCACCCAATCTCTGCCTAAGTTCATGTTGATAGAATCTTCATCCACAAGCTAAAATTATTTCAAGAACTTTCACAATACTTTTTTTAAAATGTAAAATTCTACCAATCTATGTCTGTATGGAGAAAGCATGTAGAGATAATACTGTTTGTTCCTGGAATACCATACATAGGGTACTGAATACTAAAAAACTGTCGGGAGAGAACAACAATAAATGTTGTCAAGATTTAAAAACAAAATTTGTTCTATAGTAATGACCCTATAGAAAGTCACATATTTAAGCAACAAAGATTGAAAGGAGATGTATAGCCTGATAGTAGCTAGAGTGAGTTCTGCTAGCTGCTTGCTTGTTCTGGACTACTTAGGGAGGGGCAAGTGTTTTTAAATCTTTAAAACATGATTAGATGTTTTGGAGGGAAAAATTATGTAGACCAAGACTAAACAGCTTGATGCAGCAGTTTCTTGCAAACATGTGTTTGTGTTTATAAGAAACACATTGTGTTAGGTTGGTGATTCTTCCTGACCTGAAAAGGTGAAGTAAAAGTAATTAGTAAAGTGCTCAGGAAATATTAATTATTTTCCAAAGATAATGTGATTGTCTCATAAAAACTCAGACTTTTCTTAGCTTTCTTTATTTGATATTTGATTTGTATTTGCATTCTGTGTTGCAGAGAAGGGTATGAGAACTTCTTTGATAAACTCAGTGAACATAATATTCCTGTGTTCATATTTTCTGCTGGGATTGGCGACATTCTTGAGGAAGTAATCCACCAGGCTGGGGTCTACCATTCTAATGTCAAAGTGGTTTCCAATTTCATGGATTTTGATGAAAATGTACGTATGGGATAACACATTCTTATCAAACATGTTTGATAAATACCACACTGTTTGTGGTATTTAGTAGCTATTTATGCACACTACAAAACAGATATATATATAGAGAGAGACATAGATATATACACACCTCCAAGCAGGGACAATCAATGTCTGCCTGCTCTTGACTGTGCTGTCACACAGCCTTGCCATTACTCTAAACTAACTGATCTTGTTCATCATCACAGATGATGTAATTCAATCTTGGCTCAACAGTAACATCACCTCTTTCATTCTAGGTTCTGTCCTGCCTGAATGGAACCAGAAATAACTTCAGTGTTGCTTTTTTCAATAGGGAATATTAAAAGGATTTAAAGGAGAATTGATTCACGTTTACAACAAACATGATGGTGCCTTGAAGAACACAGAGTATTTCAAACAGCTGAAAGACAACAGCAATATCATACTGCTGGGTGATTCTCAAGGAGACTTAAGTATGGCAGATGGAGTAGCAAATGTTGAGCACATTCTTAAGATTGGCTATCTCAATGATAAAGTAAGTAGCCTTATATAACCTTGTAAGCTTTGAATGAAACACTCAGAAATAGAAACAAGTTTGTTATAATATACCATATTCAGATATCAAACCAAGTGTTTAGCCTATATTTGGGTTGAAATTTCAGACATTTTTCATGGATTTTTCAGAGCCACAAATATATATATTGCCTTGGTTTATATACAAAACTACTTCCAAACAGGTGTTTCCTAGAGAAGTAGAATTCAGAGGTTATAAAAATTAATTCTCTTTAATTCCTGTGGCTCCTCCTCCTCCTTTCAGTAGTGAATTGATAATTGAGAAAAATTATAATCTCCCAATTAACAAATCCAGGCAGTCTCTCCTCTCTTCTTTTTACTTTGTGGTGTTTTTAAGTGACAGTCAACTGATTATTTGCTAAGTTATAATGAACATCCATTTGCATTGAGGAGAAAGAAAACTTCAGTTTTATATTTCTCCCTGCTCTTCCAGAAATAGTTCTTCTTTCAGTATCTTTATGTGTGAGATTCTGGAATAAACATGAGGTTTTATATCCTGGAATGCACTTTAGGTCAGGCCACTCCTACTCTGTCCTCCTGTGGAATTCACTTGTAGGAGTGATACATTATTTGCATGGCTTATTCCTAGAATTTGGTGGAAAGACTGGGCAATATTTTAATGACAAAAATGCCTTAAATAATTAATTCTATAACTAAGGGGGTCTTTCTCTTCATCCCTTTTGCAATTAGGTAGATGAGCTTTTGGAAAAATACATGGACTCTTATGATATTGTCTTGGTGAAAGATGAATCCCTGGAAGTTGCCAACTCCATTCTACAGAAAATCCTGTAAATCGCAGTCTCAAGTCACTCCATTCCTTTCAGGAGGCAACTGGACTGAAGAGCACACATGTGCTATCTTAGTTGTGTTTATTACTCATTTATGGAACTGTTTGATTTAATTTAAAACTTTTATCTTCATTTTGGTATTATGGAATATATATGGTATCAATTGTCAACTACAAGCTCCTTTTACTGCTGTTACACTGTTCTTTATTGTCTCATACTCCTGTTATAACGAGATCTAAATTGGATTTATAGATGTGATAAACTGCTGCTGATGGGATACTGTGGTTCACTGTACTTTTTAATCAGGCATTTCAGAGGAGCATTTTAGAAAACGTGGCTATTTTGTAAAATTGAAGGTGTAAATGCTCTGTAAAGAGAGTGTGCATTTGTTGCCTTTTCAAAGACATTTCAGTCTCAGCTGTATTTTGAAGGATCTTACTCATATGCTACATAATTTCACACAAGTTTTTCATACATATATTTTTCTTCAGTAAAAATGCTTTTATTCACCCAATTCAGGCAAAGTGTTTCTTCTTCATATTTTTGCATCATTGCAAAACATTCTCTATTCTTTACTGTTCCTTTATCCTCTGTGAAAGGTGAAGGATATTTTAACATAGTGTGTCTGAGATAAAATTTCTCATCTTTATAACAACAGATAGTTTTACAAGCTGATAGTCCTCAGCCTGCCTGCAATGAGCAGGGGCGTCCTCAACTAGGCCAGGCTGCTCAGAGCCCTGTTCAACCTGACCTTGGATGTTTCCAGGGATGGGGCATCTACCACCTCTCTGGGCACTCTGTGCCAGTTTCACAACCCTCACCACAAAAAAACTCTCCAGAAAGTATTTCCCCTGTACTGAGCACATTATAGCACCTCTCAGCACCATGTACAGAGTGATACAGCTTAATACAGCCACAATTTCGGAGGGTTGCTCGGATATGTTGCAGGATAAGTTAAAGATGATGTTGTGGCCCTGCTCCTGTGAGGTCTTGGCTGTACTAAATCTATTCATTAATAAAAGAGAGCAAATCATACAACTCCCCTAATGTGCAATATAATCATTGTTCCCTTTTGCTTTCTTTTATACAGAGCAGAAACTGTGCCATCTTCCGTTCCCTGAGGAATTGTAATGAAAATGCGGGAGAGCTTAGATCCACATTCTCTTCCACCAGAACTAAAACACATCTCAAGAAATGACCTCTTTCTTTACAGCCTCTTGTCTGTTATTAAAATCCTGACTTGGTATCACAGACACTTTTTTTTTCTGAATTAGCAGCTTTACATGTGTTACTACCCCTGCTAGAACTTTTCCAAGAAGGGAAGAGAGAAGATAGTTTCAATATCCCACCTCCACATCCTCTGCAGTAAAATGAAACTAAATCATCCCTGTGTTTTGAATGCAGGGCAGAGGCTCAATGCACAGTCTGAGGTAGTGTGAGCATCCTTTCACAAATCACACAGCACATGCTGTGCCATCAGGGAACTGCTGAGCATAGGGACCTTTTAGAAATTCCTTTAGATACTGCATCTGAACAGACAGTGTTTGAGGGATGATGTCCTTGTACAAAACCTACAGTCATGCAATTCGTAAGCCTGACAACACAGGGGCAGCCAGGAGGCCAGAGGTGGAAGCCTTGAGAAGAAAACCAGTAGGACAACAAAAGTGAGGATCTTGAACACTAGTGCCTTGGCTGCCTTCCATTCTAGAGGCATGACTCGGGTGTCAGCAGCAAACTGGAAGAACTGAAAACACCCTGGCAGTGCCAGGGACAGGACGAGATGGGAGCGACAGCTGCTAAGAGCCTGTCAACCAAAGCCAAAATATGGGGAGAGCTTGAAGGCAGCAGTGACAGCTGCTGAGTCAGCAGACACAGGGACTGGGTGTGAAGTTTGGCCCAGTCCCTGTGGCCTCTTTCCGTCTCCTCCGTTTCCCTGGGGCAGGAAGGAGGGCAAGATGGTCATGGCAAAACTGAGAAAGGGAGCAGCCTTCCTACAGCCTCCCATGTGCCTGCACTGCAGCTTCAGCAGCGTGGGCAGGACAAGCAGGGCTATGATACGTGTGATTCCTCTCGGCATCATCAGCATGAGCTGCCCACCCAGTGAATTGGTCTGCACTGCCCAGGCACAACAAGGATTTGGGGAATGCTGCAGCTTTTCCAGGGGAGCTCAGCAGACACAATTTCTTTAACAGTTCACATTTGGGGTTTTAGGCACCTGCAGAATTTACATTAGCTGGGCTAATGTTCCAGTTTGGGGGAGAGTGGGGGGAGTAGGGTTAGTGAATCTTGGGTTTAGAGCTTTTTTAGACATGTAATCACGCTGGCTCTTTTGCCATAGCTGCCAAACAAAAGTCCAAAAGGCAAAGGCCTTCTGAAAAACATCAAGGTGTTTGGATGCACTGCTTACTCAACCAGCCTCTAGTTGCAAGAGTCTAATTACCAGGCATTACTCCCAAAGTTGACACTGGGACAAAGTTTTCCATTTACAGGCAGTTTATCTTTGGAATACAGATAACAGCTAAAATTTAGAGAATGTGAGGTGTAGCTGATAGTCACAGCTTCACAGCACAAGATGTGTCAGCAACACTCTCTGGCATCCTGACTACAAGTGTAATGGATTTCCCTGAGTATCCCAGCACCCATGAAAAAAAAGGAGGGGGACAGTTCTGGTCTCTCTGTGCAGTGTTTCTTAGAAGGGAAAAGTGTCCATGTTTTCATCAAACATGTCTCAGGATACACATAGACTCATTTATCCTCTCTCCAGAATTTTTCCTCAGCCTCGCTCAGCAGGTGAGCAAGCCACCACTCCTTCAGCACAATGATGATCTTATTCAACCCACAATTTAAAAAAAAAAAACCAACAAATAAACAAAATCACATAGAAAAGAACATGCAGAGCAATACAGAAAAGGACTAGGAAGCATCTTTAAAAACAGTTACCAAAACAGATCTCCAACTATATCTGAATTACAGAAATTAGTGCTCAGCTTCCCTAGAACCCAATTTCAGAAGGCAATGAGATGCCTTTCCAACTACATGGACATCTAAAACTGGTAGAGGATTTCAGATGCAACCACCATCTTTCAAGCATTATGTAAGGAAAATTTTCCAATCTCACCTCCAAGCAGGTGGACAATGAATGTTCAGTCACCAAATGTTCAGTCCATAATGACAATCACTTAAAGAAAAGGATTCTTGCCCTTCCACAAAGATGCAGGTAAGATCTCCAGCACACTTTTCTCCTGTCATTAAATCCTGTTAGTCTCAGAACCTGTGTTAAGGTAAACCTTTTCTAGGACTTGAAAGCAATTAAGCCACGTTGCAGTTACTTGACAGAACCCCACTGCTGTACAAGGGGTTTCTCCATGCCAAATAATTACTTCTTAAAATGCCATTCATACAACTTTATAGAAATACAGTTACTTATGCAATCAACCTGAACCAGGAGGTCAGACTTTAAAAACCTGCATTGTGCTGTACAGATTATCATTGTTCATCATCTCACATCCCACTGCCAACCATAACTCTTGCTTATGAATTAGTAAAGGGAAAACACAAGATGCATTTTTAAATATCCTCCTCCCCTTTATCAAAATCCCATTGTTTCATCACTAGACTGTTGGCTAGAAATTAGAACTTGTATTATCAGTTGCCTCTCCAAAACCATGAACAAAATTAACTGCAAACAAAATTAACTCTACAGCTACAGATTAAGCCATCCTTCTCCAGCTAGTCTAATTCTTGGAATTACTATCAAGATTCTCATTTAAGAAAGAAATATTGTGAGTAGTATGTCTTTCTAAATAAAATTTCTAACTAGAAACATTTTGCAACTCTAAAAATGTATTTATTATTTAGCTTGGAAAGAAAGATATGCATTTCCCAGATCATTTTCCCATAGCCAAAGGAGTATATCTAAAGTTAAAAGAAAGGAATAAACAAAATTAAGTGAATGTTACTATTTTTTCTTCCTCTACTCACAATATCTGTTCTGTCTGTAGTAGATGTCCAAGGTTAAGTATTTGGGACCTTTATTTAGCTGAAAATGAATCCTCCTCTTAGCGGGTGTTACAGCCAGCTCAAATGTCCTCTCACTGTCAAACACTCATAGCACTGAACTGAGCTAAAAACTTGCTCCCCATACTAGCTAAATATGTCATTTTTAAGCTTAAAGGAAAATCCAAATATTTTTTTCACAAAGAAAAACATAATATTCAAGTTCAACAGCTGCAAATTCTGATTTAAGTATAATGTCTGTTATACACGGACATGGATGGAATTACACAGCAAAAAGTATTACTATGCAATTAGGACACAAAAATCACACAGAAATAAAATATTCATAAATACCTGGCTTTTTCTGGGTACGCACCCCTGTTCCTTTTCCACTGTGCCCCTGACAATTCAGGCACCAATTGCCAACCCTGGCTTGCCAGCAACTTCCTTTCCTAACAGCAGTCAGCTGCCAGCTCTGAGAATAGCACCTGGCTGTTTCATGAGAGGAGTAGAAACAGCCCAAGTTCTGGAGAGCCCATCATTAGCTAAGCCCAGTTACATCTGGTTCCTAATGACCCTTGAGAGTTATCATCTATTTTTATAAAGTAATCTCAGTTAAGTATGGTAAAAAGCTATCTAGATACTAATTCTATAAATAAAAAAATCCAAAATAGAGAGATTCTATAGATAATTCTAAATAGGTAAGTTCTAAATACTAGGAGATAGTAGATGCTAATAGATAAATTCTACATAGGCAAATTCTAAATACTAACAATAAAATGCTAATAAATAGATGAATTCTAAATAGACAGCTAGATTAATTCTAAATAGCTACTTTATCCTGCTTTGACATAGAAAGTATCTCCCTCTCCCAGTCCGCACCAGCAAAATTTCACTTCCCAGCCAGCTCCCCATACCCCCAGGCCCTGGTTTGGTGAACAGGCAAGGCAGACTGCCCTCACTTTTAGGGGCTGCCACAGACCATAAGAAGCAATAGGTGGAGGATTCACCTCAAGTGCAACCCTTTGCTGAGGAAGGTGGCCCCAAGCCTTCCTTCAAGGAAGACGCCAATAGCTGCCAAAAGGAAAAGGACTGGGTCTATGTTAGTCATCAGAAATTCTGGATTTTAAACAGTTTAGCCTAATACAGTCAGGCAGACCTGGCCTCTGCCAGGTTTGGGCAATGCCCTGTATAAACATCATTATTTTATAGCAAGTTTTTCCACATATTCTTTTATTTGCCCCAAAGTTGCATTCTCATTTCCAAAATGGCAACCTGTGGGCTTGGAGGGATGAGGGTAGCAAAAACTTCCTCTTGAAGGAAAAACATGAGAAAGGAAAAACATCTTTACATGGATCATGAGCCATGTGTGCCAAGTCCTACGGAGCAATGGCATGAGAATTTCAGATGTACTTACCCTAGACAGAGGCACTGGTAAAGTCATCTCTGTTATCCCATCACTGACAAGCACTTCAAAAAAAAATACAGCACAGCAATTTTTGGGATCAACTGATGGCAGTTCAGTGCTGCTTTTTCTCCTGCATCTGCCCTGGAGGACAATTCTGTTATCCTGATTTACCAGGAACTCCTCAGCTTACCTCCTGGGATCGATCTGGAATGTTCCTCCATGCAGAAAGACTGGGTTCATTCACTAAAGTTTTCTCAGACAATACAATTCAGGATGACACAGAATGGGCTGGGTTAGAAGGCACCTTAAAGATCATTTTGTTCCATCCCCCCAAAAGGAGGGGGGATATCCACAAGACAGACTCGGTATTTTGGGGGTACGTATGAGAACAGAGTAAGGAGCTGTTTCCACACTGATTTCTGCTTCTGGTAGTACTCCAATCACAACTTGCTTCCCACTCCTTCTCTCAGCTTTGTCAGCACACAGAAGGGATCTGCATCTGAGCCACAGTAAAAAGTGAGCAACCTGCTTCCAAGTAAAGCAAAAGGGAAAAACAGTCTGCTGAGAGAGCTGCCTTCACAAGATGGTAAGGAGCCATTCTGGATCCAAACTTTGGAATGGAAGTGCCTGTCCCTGATATCCACAACTTTTATATCTGGTATAAAATCATCCATTATCATAGTTTAAAATATTTTTCCTGAACATTAATAGCAGAGCTGAACATATTCAGGGTAAGCCTGCTGTGTACAAGGGAAGAGAGCTGCAGGAAGGGTATTTGCTTCAACTCACAGTCCCAACACACCAAAACTCCAGGGGTAAAAAACAACAAAGTTTAAAAGTAATAGTTGATCAACATTTTATTTAACAAAAAGATCAGTTATCCAACATTTAATGGTATCAAACTCAAAAAAATATTTCACTGCCCTTTTTGTAAGAACTGCATTAAAACCAATACAAAATGTTTTCATCCAACTGAAATACAAATTTTTAGAAAGAGCATCTCAGGGAGCTTACATCCCACATGTACAGATCAAGGAAAGCAAGAAACTAGACACAAAGCTTATAATGGAAACACAACTCCCTTCCCACTCCTCTTTGACAGTGTCTCACTCTGTGTTTGTGTTCTCTGCATGCTGTGTACTGAGGGGGATCCCACGGCCTTACAGAAAATGGGTCTGTTTCATGTATTTAGTACTGAGCAGCTCTGCTGCTTTTGTCGAGCTAACGGGTGACTGTCTCGAGTCACAGAATGTGAGCAGCACTCCCAGGGCTGACTTTGTGTTGAGGGCTGGGCCAGAACGTTAGCACACACAAACAGATGGGCCTGTTTCTTGATTCTATCACTGCCTGTCTGTTTGTTTGCCACTGCAGACTGCTCTGCTGCTTAAACTCCAAGCACTTACTTCTTTATCAATTCCCAAAACAGGAGACAGAAGCCCAATGCAAAATCCACTGTGTCCAGTATTTATGACAGCATCTGGACCCTGTACATTACTATTTAATGTCTAACAAAACTATAAATAAGGTTGCAAATAGAAAGATTTTGGAATGAATGATGGGAACACTTGCCAGCAAGACTCAAGGATACTAATTCAACACAGTACAAATGGTAGGAAACTTTTATTCCATGAGGTAAAAACCCAACACATACAGAGTATCAGTTCTAGGTCTGTTTAATTTAAGTCACAGCTTACATAAATTCTGCAATGGCACAGTCATGCTCATCAATTTGCAAATCAGATTTTCTGCTGGCAAAAATCCGTATGAGTTTGTTCAGTTACTGGGAAGACTGCTCATGCCTTCTGAAAGGAGCTGGGAACAACAGCTGACAATTTTTATGGGTTATTGTTATGGGGAGTATTTTGATTCATTTTCCTACACAAAAATTTCTGATACAGAAGTTTTTTTAAAACTCTTTTAAAAGCACTTGGTAGGTTTTCTCTCTACCATCCACCCAACTGACCGTGTATTGTTCAATGAGAACCTTGGATCTTTAGCATAAAAGCAGACCCCACATACACATGTGGTTCATGGCACCACATACAGCAGGACACTCCTTACCTGTCTATACATCCCACCTTGAGGCACTTAACACTTTTTTCAGATATATCTAACAATTCCAACTGAAAATCTCTTCCTATTTTAACAGCCTACCCACACCCAGACAAAGGCAGACACAGGCTATCTGAGGGCTCTCCTTCCAAAGCCATGCTTGCCAAAACTCCTTCTGGTACACATGTTTGAACAGTAGGTCAGCTCAGGACTCTTTTTTTTTTTTTCCTTATCTTTACAGTTCATCGTGCTCCTCTTTGGCCTCTTGATCTTTCAACTTGAATTCTTCAGCGGTAACTTTACCATTTCCATCCCGGTCTTGATTGGTGAACATATTTTTAACGATCTTTTCAAAATCAAAGCCAGGAGCTAATTTTCCTTTGCCAGTATCAACTTGAGTTTGGATGTACTCTGAAAACTAAGAGGGATATGAAAATGAAGAGTATCCAGCATTTTACTACTTTTTAAGTGTCTGTAGGGCACTGTTACTACCCTATGAAGTTTATCACCCAAACTGTTCTAATTAGAACAGACACATGAGGTTAAATCGATGTTTGTGGAGCTCAGCAGGGATTTCCTCACTCATTCCAGTGTGTTTTGGACCCATAACAAGAAAACTTCTTTTTCATAATTTAGGAGGAAGGGCTGGACAGCTGGACATAGGAGCAGCTCTACACAGCTGGAGGGCAGTAATTTTGCATTGTGATACATGAAGCTCACACTGTAAAACAGAAACTCACCTGCATCTTAGAGGGAGCAACACACAAGAATGATTGCTGATGTGGACAGCAACAGCCTCTCTCTACCTCTTTCTCTAAACCAGTAAAAGTTTTTTTCTTCTCTGCAAGGACAGGCGTGGAGGTAAGCATAAGAGAGAAGATGGAGATGGAAGGAAAACAAAGAGGTGGAAGAGAGTGATAGGAAAAGGGAAAATAAGAATTCAGTTTTACCATATTAGGTTTTTAAATCCTCAAAGGCACTTCACGGTGCCCCACAGGGCCACAGCCTGCCCTGTGAGCACCCCAGGGAGAAAAGAAGGGACAAAGAAGAAGGGACAAAACAGAAGGATAGAGAAAGGTGACAAAGAAGACTTCAGAAGAGAATAAAAAAAATAGAATTTGAGTTAAAAGAAAAGGCACAGGAAAATCTTGCATAGGTTTATGTTATCAGAGATGGTATGGCAAAATCAAGTGGCTTTCAACTGGGACACCCAAAGACATTCTCACAGTGCAGATTTTAAAAGCAAGCAAGGGGAAGAACTTGACTGCACAGCACACAATTCACATGTGTAAGGAGTGGCCACTGGCACTGCCAGGCTCCAAAAGAAATTAGACAGTTCCTGGATACACTGCTGCAGGCTCAGCTTTGGCTCAAGAATTCACCACAAACTGCCAATTAACAGTGAGACAGACACCAAGAAGGCTGATATAGCAAAGGAATGTTGGATACCCACTCTGCCTCTTACACTTATGTCCTAAGGATTTGTTGCTGACAAAGAAAACCACAACAAGTAAATAACTTTACACAGTATGGCCATTCTTACAGTACTTTTTTAACACTAAAGCTGAATAGCCATGTTTTAGCTGACAGCCTGCCTTCTGGTTGCCTTGATGACAAACACCATTCCAGAAGAAGAAGAGAAGAAAATGAGGAAAAACTTTATCCTTCAATGCTGGCATTGACAGTGGTAGAAGAAACCAATGCAGGTGCTTTCATTGTGTCAGCTTACCTCCTCCAAAAGAACCTCTCCATCATGATTCTGGTCTATTTCTTCAAAAAGGTTGGGAGAGACTTCCCCATTCCATACAAACATGTATCCCTCAGGCAAGCCAGACACCAATTCCAGCAGTTCAATGTCGAAAACTAATACAGCGCTTCCAGGCACTTCTCCTTCTGTCACAACAAATGGCAAAGAGGGTTATTTATCCTCACTTACATTGAAGGGGATATTTCCTTTTAATCCACAATTAAATTTATCTTCCTGCTCCAAAAGGCACTTCTCTAGTGTGATCCCTAGCCCATCAAATCTTCCTGATCACTTCATCAAGGGTGACCATAAAAGGAACCTTTCATAATAAAACTTGAGGCACTGGAACAATCAGATTGCCCAGAGATGCTGAGGATACCCCATTCCTAGGAATGATCAAGGCCAGGTTGGGATGGGACCCTGAGCAATCTGTTCTAGTGGAAAGTGCCTCTGCCCATGGCAGGGGGGATGGAACTAGATGATCTTTAAGGTCCCTTCCAATCCAAACCATTCTATAATTCCATGATTTTAACTGCATCCATGTTTTTAATTTTAAAAACTGAACTTGTGGAAATAACCCATTTTCTTTTATCTCTCCAATATACTGTGTATCAGCGTACTCCTGTGAGACTCAACACTGTTGCAACAGCTTGGGATATTACCTCAGGAAAACCATGGAAGGAGTTTAATTTAGCCTGAAAAAGAAAAATCAAGCTCAACTCTAATCAGTTTGCAAGAGACTGCAAACAAGCAGTTTCTTCAGACAGCTGGGTATATAACAACACACTAACAAATCATGCAATGTTTCAGAATGTGTATCAAATGTAACCTGAACAATGGCAAATACTTGTGACAGGCATTTTACAAAGCAGACTTTTCATGATATGAGGAAATTTTTGATTCAGTACATAGAGCTATGCAATTGTATATAATGTATAATAGATAAAGTCATATATAAAACATTGCATATATATAATGCTCCTAATTTTTCACAGAAGACAGGTACAAGCAGAAATGTACTCTTCTCTCTTAAAGCAAATTAATTCTCCATTAAGCTCTGCACATGATGCCTGACTGTCTTTATAAACTGTTCTGGAGCTATTCAGAGAGCACAGCAACTTATGCAACTGTTTCCATACACGTCAGAATTTGGTGATCTTGGTGATCTCAAGAGAGACTCCTTTCCCTCAAATCTTTTAACCAGGAAGACCAGAAACAACATACCTGGATATGAAAGTTCTTGTCACTTCTGTATCATTCTTTCTGTTACTGCTGTCCGTGCCATTAGCCCTAATGCCCTAAAGCTGCATTAAAATGTATTTTTGTTGGACTTTTAACAGCACCAATACACTGTTTCACATCTTATACTCAGTTTATGTATCTTCTGAATTTCCTAACATATTAGTGCTGACCAGTCCCCTACAGCTCTGTTTCCTGAATAACATGTCCCATGTCCAAACACAAGCACCCAACTCCCTATCCTAGAAAGCAATGTTTGCATCCCTCTGCAACACCAGATTGCCTGGAGCTTTCTGTTCTGACAAAGCAACATTACTGGGGGCGCGTGTTCCCTTTTGTACTGCGATGGTCTTTCTATTGGCCACAGCAACAGCATGACTTGAAATGCAACA
This sequence comes from Parus major, assembly GCF_001522545.3. Taxonomy (NCBI): domain Eukaryota; kingdom Metazoa; phylum Chordata; class Aves; order Passeriformes; family Paridae; genus Parus; species Parus major. The sequence continues at coordinate 45,399,110 of NC_031769.1, read as the reverse complement.
CAGACAGCATGTTCATTCCACTGGGGAACAGGGAGGAGGGGGAGTGTCTAAAATAATGACACGAAAAACCTCTAAAAAAATCCCATTCAGCAGCTAATAAAACATGCAGGCCTGTGTTTCACTCACTCTAGAGATGCTAAGTGAATGTGCACTCACCAACTCCATCTTCTCCATAACCTAGGTGAGGTGGGATAACAACTGTCCGTCGTTCCCCAACACACATGTCCTGAAGGCCCATGTCCATCCCCAGCACCACCTGACCAGATCCCAGAACTATGTTGTAGGTCTTGCCAAGGCTGTGTCTGGAAAGGAAGAAAAAAATGAAAAAAAAAAATCAACATAAATTTCTGTTGTTCAAAACTACCACAGAAGTAGCAGTTTCTAGTAGTGTCCTGTCATTGCCAAAAATGAACTTAATACCCAGTGCTTTGTTCTAGCCAACACTTACCTGAAGTAGTTCTCAAGTTACAGCCAGGTCTCTGCTGCTGACATGTCCTCTGGCACTAAAATTATAGGCTTTTTGAATGAAATCCAATCAAAATCATTAATCAGGCCAATTACAACCACAAGACATTTTATCTTGAAATAAGGGCTTCTGCCTTTCACATATTTTTAACTGTTGTAATTGGACTTTTCAGCAGATGTAAAAATTCCAGATGTACATGCATCCCTGGACCACCAGCTCATATAGGGATCTGAGTGCATTCTCATGGATCAGCCATCCCTTTAATGAAACCAGTCACTATAATGTAGTAGCTATTGGCATGAATAGCTACTACTTCCACTGCTATTTAACCATATTAAATTTTGAATTATACCTTGTTGCCCGTGGCTCATTTCTAAAATTAGAAACTATCACCAGTTAAAAGCCAAGAAGTCACACATATATTGTGATTCTAAAAGCAGAGATGCAGCATTAAGACCCTTTATTCTATTGGTTGCCTTTCTTTGGTTATTTGGCTTGGCTGTGCCTCTGCAGGACATGCTTGTACAACAGAGTATGATTTGGAAAGAAAACAATTCAGTGGCTAAGAGGTCAGCCTTAAAATTAAGAGCACATGATCTTTGATTCTCTAAAAGCTGCTTTGAGTAAGATGGTCTCAACACCCCTTGGTTCCTGCTACAAAATGGAAATTGAGCATTCCTGACATATAAACAGTGTTTTGAATCCAAACACATTACTTGTATACATCCTTGCCTACAGCATCGCACCATGTGCTCCAAATTAAGGAAACTTTTCATCTCTGCAAGCTATTGTGTACACTGTGAAACCTATGAGCTGCTTCCTGTATTAATCATAACCTGGTTAAAAATAGCTTTTCCCAACTTCCCTTCCAAAAAATAAAATATTGTTTGGATGACTTGCACTATCCAAATATTAAGGCCAAAAAAAAGGAAGCTAACAGAAATACTCTTGTAGCTGTGTTCACTTCAGTGAACACAGGAGACAGGCTCACTTCAGTGCTACAGGAGACAGGCTACAGCAATCTTTTGCTTCCCTCATACATCTACTGCCAAAAGAGGAGAAAGAGTCATTTTATCCTCACAGTCACAATCAAGCCCTCTGATAGTTTCTCGAGGCTGACATTTAAAACCACACTACAATACAGGAGCAGCAATGGGTGCTACAAACAGGTGACCATTTACTATAAACCACACTCAAGGTATCCTTAACAAGACCACAACAAGTAGCCCTACCACACCTCTCTAGGGAGCACTGAATCAGCACAGAGCACAAATCCTGTCCAAGAAACTGAATAAACCTGGTCAGTTTATTCCTGATGAGACCTGTGCTGTCCTGGCATGACTGGCCCAGACACTTGAACTGGCCCATTTAAATAGAATACCATGCAACAAGTTTCATCACTCCACGCATACTGTTTATGTTCTTCTCCAACACACTCCTACATCCTTTTTGTTCTTGGTTCTCTCATTATGCTATGACAGATTGTCTTTAAATTCTCCTCCTCCTATGCACCTTTGGCAGACAGCCATAAAGAGGAAAATACATCCTACACAAATACTCAAGTTTAAAAAGAAAAATAAATTCTTTATTCCCTGCTAGCTTGCTTTGCAGGTAATTCATTCTGCCTTCACTGCTGCTGGGAGTATTTTCCTTACCAGGTCATTCAAATACCTACGTGGAGTCTAGCAAGGTTCCATCCAGGAGCGAAGCATTGTAGTGGTATTTCAGGTAATCTCCCTTCTTGCTCAGTACAGTGCAGTTGGAAGGTTTGTAGTGAACAGTAATGCTGACCGAATCTGAGGGGTTGTGGAAGTCCACCACGTGGATGTCAAAGATCAGCACTGCAGATCCTGGAATCTTTCCTAAATAGGAAGCAAATTAGACAAATAAAGAAAGTAATGGTACCTGAACAGGCAGATGATGTCCAGGTACTGCACCCTAGAGGAATATGTATTCCTGCTGTGTCTGCTATTGAGTTATTTTGCTCTTCTCATTCAGAATTAAAGGATAGGACAGATGCAAGCTGCATCCAGCTAGGAAAGACAACCAGTAGGAAAGCACTATGCATGCACTCAGTTAAATGGTGAAGGAAAAATTTTAGTTATCCTGAATTTTAAAATTATGCAGAAATGAAGCAATAACCATGTATTTCCTGTGACTATCCTAAATAACTCATTTGTATTTCATATACCAATTCAATATTGATCATCAAAATTCTCAAGAACTTCTCATGCTTCAAGGAATGTCATTATATGTAAAAGGTTACAGTTCCTTAAAATATCCTCAAAGCAGGCAACTTCTTCCCCCTCTTCCCAGGATTATGTGCATTACCAGGATTAATAAAACACAACCAGATTTAGGATTTGGGTTTGTCGATAAAGGAGTCTAATTCCGAATCAACGGCACAGAACTTGCATTCCCAGAAGAAAGGCTTTTTTTCTAAATCACTTATCCAAATCACATCCCAGGAGGCACTCTGAAACACCAGCCACAATGCTGCAATAAGCTAGAAAGGTTATAATATTCAGCAATCTGTTTGGATAGCAATGGATTTTCCCAAAGAAATGTTAATTGTATGTTATATATGCACTATTACTTCACTGTTTCATGCATTAACAGAGGTGGCTTAGAAGTCCACAAAAGCTGTGGCTGTGGAAGGAATGGGGAAGAAATCTGCATGATGAACTCCTTCAGGATTCAGAGTTTAAGACACATGGGAAGGAAGATCTCACACTGCAGAACTCCTGGCATTCAAGTACCAGATTGCCTAAAACACCCATTACCCAAACAAGTTCAGGCTACCAATTACATGTGAGGTTCTTCTGTATTTTATTGCCCTGCCTATTTAGCTAAACAAATTAATCCTGCAAATTCTGGATGTGGTCTTGTCAGTTTGATGTCCACAAAATAATGAACTAATTAATAAACCTTCCAAATGCCAGAAAAATGAAAATACACACAGATTAACTAAATAATAAAGGTTTAACTACAGAATACTTAAATGCAAAGCCAAGCTCACCTCTCCCTTCTTCTCCATATCCAAGATGAGGGGGGATTATTATTCTTCTTTTTTCACCAGTGCATACACCTAGCAAACCTTCATCCATTCCAGCAATCACATAACCTTTCCCAATATAGGTGTCATATGTATGGTTTCGCGAATAACTATGGAAAACATTTGCATTTTAGCAGTGTCAGGTGTACTCAAGAAAACATGGGCTCTTGCAATAGCTCTGCAACACAATTCTTAAACCAGTTAAGGTCAAACACACAGTCATTAACCAGCACCAGGGAGGCACAAAGGAACTATGTGCCATGAATCCAGGCCACCAGGTTTCATCAGTCAGTGACACACGGGTCACTGATTACCCAGCAGTGAGACCCCGGCTAGTGAACAGCCAGCAAATCTGCAAATTCATTTCTACTGTATCTTGAAAGAAAAATCACACTTATTTATGTATTTTAAACAAAACAGAAAATAGGTTTGGACAAGTAACTGAAAAAAAAAAGTTTACTCCTTTAAAATTTCCTCTGCCCTGACACTATTTTAATAAGCACTTAATAAATAGCTAATAGTTGATAAGTTTTTCATTTTCATGAGACACCCTGCAGACTAGCTCATTTTGCAACCACAGCTATGTAGTTCAACTACTAAAAGGAGGAGGTGGGATTAACAGGTTCTCCTGGGATGCTAAATATTAAAATGAATCATGACACCATCCCTCCCTTCCAAACCAAGCCAACCACTTACACACAGGTTGAAGGACCTGCTTCAACACCTCATGGTAGAATAAAACAAGGCTACAACAACAAATGATGTTTCTTACGTGAACATGACTGTCTTCTGCCTTTCTTCAAGGCATGTTGCACAAAGGCACAGCCCAAGAAAGAGAAGGCAGAAAGGTTTTAATTCATCTTTACAAGGTAACTCTGGGAAAGAACTAAACCAGTACAAGACCAGATCCTCATGTAATTCAAAGCTTTATGAAACTATTCTAAGTCCAGACAGCCTTGGCTGAGCTGCCCAGGACAGTTCTGCAATCAAATACTTCAGAGTAAAAAGGCAAAGGAAAATATTATTAATGGCTGGGTCTCAACCCCAGCCATTCGCAGAGGTTTTGGCATGCTCCCTGTACTAGTGAGAAACTTTGTCCTGGATAGATCCAGGGTTTTCAGTCCCTATTGTTAGCTATTCTATTTCTTCATTTATGAATTCTGCAGGAGGTCAGGAATAGGTCCTCCTATTCCCACATGTTTTAATGAACAAGCCCTCTAACAACTCTCAACGCTTCAGAATTATGTAGGCGCTGCTGCCTATAAAGCATTTTTTTACTATTTTTTGACAGCAACGCTCATATAAATACTACAGCTATTTTCAAAAATTAATTACTACAGAAAATACTCATATCTCAAAAAAGAGAATAGGTACACTGTGGATAAGCTTTGAATTCTTAACTTATAAGCTTTCACAAATTGTGTATCAAGGTCTACAGAGATGGCTGCTGCAGTAGTACTGAACATTTTTCTCTGAATTTATTTCATAGAACATTTTACATTGGTTCATTTTCACCTTCTTTTAGCTACTTCTGCCAGCTGTTCTGAAAGCTGGAGTGGGATAGTAAAGCACTGTTCCACTAAAAGCAGCCAAAATCACAGAAAACTACAAGGGTATTATTCATATGATTCTGCACACGAGGCTCATGTTCCCAGGGAGCTTTTAATTTATTGTCACAATAATCCTCTTCCTTTATCACAGAAAACCCCTCTTACTGAATTCTGCAATTCCATAATTCCGTCTTGAAAGACATCAGACTTCAAAATGCAAACAGTTTTCAAGTATAAATACAATTAACTTCACACTAGCCACTAGCACACTGACTCAAAATTCTCAGGACATAAAATGGAATCATATTTATTTTCTTTCTCTTCAGTGGTATTACCTATTTGGGAGATAAACCCTATGAGGCAAAGAGTCTTCAGGCCTTAAGCCCTTGGCTTTATTGGGTGGGTCACTACCCCTAGATGGCGTCTGTGACAAAGCCATGGTACAAAACAGCTCTTTTCCTTCCCATATGGAAAAGTTTTCTGTGAGTCTTGTAAAAAGACTCCAAGTCCATTCAAACTTTTTGAAAAGGAAGGAAAAGCAAAGAACTGTGTTTGAGCATATTATGGTAACGACAGAGGAGCCAAACTGGAAATGCAATCTGCAGAGTTGAACGGTTTGGTTACCTGGAATCAAATAATGTGCCATCCAAAAGTGTACCATTGTAATGGTATCGGACAAAGTCTCCTGTCTGGCTTCTCCGCTCACAAGCTTCGGGCACAAGCTGGTTCTCAATAGCAATACCATCCTTGGGGTTATGTAGATCCAGCAAAACCACATCAAAGACAAGGGAAGCTTGCCCAGGAATCTCCTTACCTACAAAAATTGGTAAGAAACAGCAGGTGTTCTATAAGAAACTTAAATATGTTTGTTGAAGGAAAGTAACATATTGCCAAATATCAAGCACCTCTCCTCCCAAAATAAATTAGAATCATAGATTATATGAGTTGGAAGGGACTCACTATGATCATCAGTCCAATTCCCGCTCCTGCACCCCAAGAGTCACACCATGTGCCTGAGAGCATTGTCCAAACACTTGTTGAATTCTGTCAGGCTCAGTGGTGTGATCACTTCCCTGGGAAGCCCGTTCCAGTGCCCAGTCACACTCAGGGTGAAGAACCTCTTCCTAATATCCAATCTAAACCTCCTCTGACACAACTTCAAAGGTCCTGTCACTTATCACTAGAAAAGAGACCAGTGCCCACCTCTCCCTTCCCCTCATGGGGAAACTGCAGACTGCAGTGAGGTTTCACCTCAGTCTTCTCCAGGCTGAAAAGACCAAGTGACTTCAGCTGTTTCTCACATGGCTTCCTCTCAAGGCCCTTCACATCTTCATTGCCCTGCTTTGGACACTTTCTAATTGCTTAATGTCTTTCTCATATTTTAGTGCCCAAACCTGCCCCCAGCACTTGAGGCGAGGCCACCCCAGCTCAGAGCAGAGCAGGACAATCACCTCCCTTGCCCAGCTGGTGATGCTGTCCCTGATGTCCCCCAGGTTGGCCCTCCTGGCTGCCAAAGCACTGCTGACTCATGTTCAGCTTGCCATGGGCCAGGAGCCCCAGGTCCCTTCCCATGGTGCTGCTATCCAGCCTTTCATAGCCCAGTCTGTGCACACAGCCAGGGTTGCCCCATCCCAGGTGCAGAATACAGTTTAATTTCATATGGCTGGTGATTGCTCAGTCCTCTAATTTGTCCAGGTCTCTCTGCAAATTTGCTTCTAGTCAGTCATTTTTTGGTTCAGGGGGTTTTTCACTGAATTCTCCAACTCAATCATTTCCTCCTATTCCCACAGTGATGGCACTGCCTCACTGAAAGCAAAGGCCTCTTCAGACTCAGAGTTAATGTTAATGAAGCCACAGAAGGGGTATGAAACTTTGTACACAACAGACAAATCCTTAAATATCAGAGCAAAGAAAGAACATAAGGAAAAGTCATAAACTACACCAAACTGCCCCATTATTTAACATGGGGACATCTGTGTATGATCTGCAGGCTGCACAGTCTCACAAGACAATCAATTTTGTAATTATCACTAGAGAATTTGTCAAAAAAAAACCCAACAAAACTCATCTGGAATTAGAAATACATTTAACACATTTTTCCTTAAAAGTTTTCTGCTTTCTGTGGCAATCTGAAAGAATTACGTAGTCACCTGTCTCCAAGCTTTTGGTGCCACTGCACATTAATCACAGATTATATTCCCTGACTGAAATAAAATTTCAGTATATAAATACAATTGTATCAACAATACATCTGTTAAGCAGTATCTCTCTGAACAGGATAATAATGCTGCCCATAAATTTAAAATACAGAAAGGTTGTTTTAAAATATGTATGACTTGGGATTGAAAAAAAAAAAAGAGGAACAACTAAAGGAATAACTTTTACCATCTCCATCTTCTCCATATGCCAGGAAAGGCGGTATTGTGATAATGCGCTTCTCTCCTACGCACATTCCCAAGAGACCCTGGTCCATCCCAGCAATCAGCCATCCAATTCCCACATAGGTATCATAAGTTCGCATCCGATTATGGCTAAACATGAGAAAGAAAAAGAAAAATCACAACCAAACGTCAGACTGGCACAGGAAAGAACAATATCCACCTTTAAATACACATACTATGCACAGTGTAACTCACAACTTGCTAGTCCAAAAGTATCAGCGCTTCATTTACCAAGGGCAGGCTGGGAACTTCTCCAGAGTGCTCAGCTATGTCAGGAACCTCACAGAGGCTTTGAAAAGTGGCTCTCAGGCAGCTGTTACTAAAGCATCATGGACTCTAACGAAGCATACATGCTGTACACTTTAAATCTCAGTAAGAAAGTGTTAGTGGCTCACTTTCATTACAAATCCCTTACAAAACTTGTATCTAATCTGAACAGCTATACTGGTTATAGAGCCTATTAACTGACTGCAATAAATAGTAATATAAATACAGGGAACAAAACTTAAAATTAAAAAAATAATCTGGATAAAGATTGGTAAAGCCCATGAAGAAATAATGCACAGTTTTATTGGTTTGTGTTAGTATTGCTACCCTGAATAAATTACTAACACACATCTGATGCCAGATTTAATTTCCTGTGTTTCTGGGCAATTAGCATTAATTGTTACACAGCTAAAAGGGGAGCAAATGATGGTGAGATGTCTATTAAAACTACACAAAGACACACAACCCAGCTGCATACCTTGAATCAAACAGGGTCCCATCTAAGAATGTCCCATTGTAATGGTACCGCACAAAGTCAGACACCTGCACTGTCCGAGGACACTTCTCGGGTTTGAAGTAAGTCTGAACCTGCACTTCGTCCTCCGAGTTCCACAGATCGATCAGGAGCACGTCAAAATGGAGCACAGCATTGGGGGGTATCACACCAGCTGCAAAAGCAGAACACACACTGTTTTCTTTCCCTTTTTACACAAGGTATCAGCAAAAAGGAACCAACCCATGCATAACCTAAAAAAACTGCATAATGCACACCTTATTTCCTGTTGTGCTTACAACTCCTTGGCCCCTTGCTGCAGCTATTTATGGGGGGAAATCTGGCAAGATGTACTCTTATCACAGCTGTCCATCAGGCAAACTATCTTGAGTTAGCATTTGTTGCCTCTCTGAGGCTGTAGAACAAAGATACTTTTGGAACTAACAAGACCTTGCGCAGCACTGCAACGCCAAACCACAATTCTGGTGTAATTAAGTATTTAACTTGGGAGGTGGATATAAATAAATAGTTAACTTGCATAGAGAGGTTAATTTCTTGAAAGTCTCCTGCAGTGAACTGCTCTTCCTTCAGCGTGCAGAGGGAGTCTGGAGAGATTACTTTAGGCTACAGGCTTAACAAACACCTCTGGGGAACAGGGGATTACCTCCCCAAAATTCACTACTTGCAGATTCCCCCTTCTCTTCCGTGGCTCCACTTCCTGTGTGCTCTGTTGAATCCCTCACCCAAGCAGCTGGCCCGGTGCTGTACTTACGGACGCCTTCACTTCCGTAGGCAAGCTTAGGTGGAATTTTCACAAACCGACGCTCATTCACACACATGCCCACCAGAGCTTGGTCCATCCCAGCAATGAGCTGACCTTTGCCCACAAACACGTTGAATGTGGATCCCCTGTCATAGCTGAAGGGGGAAAAGCAGGCAAAAATGTTAGTGGTTTATTTATATCCCACTTCTACTGGTCTGCTTTTTTGAAAGAGAGTTAATTGCACCTCGTCTCCCTCTTTCCCCGTTAGCACAACTTCATCACAAGACACCTCCTAAAGGAAGAGGAAAATCCAAGGTGTTCCTGAGACTTCAACACAGCTCTCCCTCTGTTCACTGCTCATCACCTATTTGAAACACATTCTAGCAGAGTGCAATGTGTATGACAGGCACCTGAAGGCCAGAACTACAAAAAGCTAATAGACACACTAATATTAAAAGCAGCACTGGAAAACTAAGGAAGAAAAGGAAAAATTAAGCACTGTTATGAGATATCAAAGGATAACCGCTCCCACAGTAGGATCTCAGCATATTGATTCCAGTCAGTAACATCACAAAAATATTATACACGACCTATAAGCTTTACAATGTGAGACATCACACTTCCAATCTCTGTGGGAGAAGGGGAAAGGGAAAAGATGCCTTTTTAAGTAGTAGCTGTGAGGTTTGCCAACAGGTTATTTATTTTCTCCTCTACTTTCACAGGTCTCATTTAAAGCAGAGAGACATATTTTAAACAGCAGGTTTTCCAAACCAAGAATCAAGAAACAAATGATCCTCCTCTGTGATAATACATGAAGATTCAAAAGATAAAAGAAATGATGCTTAAATAACTCAGTTTTGCAGAGAGGACGGAGAACAGCAGTGTTACCACAGCAGAACACTATCACTAATTTACACAGCTCATTTGAACACTTTAAATCTGCACAATGACCCCACTTTGATGTGCCTGAATTACTGCTATTGAACTTTTTGAAGCAATATATAAACACATGTCAAGAAGCATCTCAAAAGCTTCATGCCTATTTTTAAACTTTCATCACTTCCATTTTCCCAAATCCCTTTTATAATTTCAAGACTTTTTTTTTACATTTAGATACACACACACACACTCACATACATACATATATATATATATAAAAGTCAGACCTGGGGGGAGAAAAAAAAAAAGGGTTTGTGCCTTTTGCATGCTAAAATTCTGGAAAGCAGCCAGTAGCTAGACATCCCTAGGGAAATGATGTCAAACTTTCCTTCCAAGACTGTACACATCACTTCCACAACATACTGAGCCTCCTAACAGGCCCACAGTCTTGAATCTCTCAAATATTTTACTGAGTGATCTCTCTGTTTGCTCCTTTTTTTTTTTTCCTGACAAACATTTCTCTTAAAGTAGACAACCCTCTATTACTGAGCATTCACCTTCAGTTGCAGTAATATTCCCACTCCCTGGAAAGGATGGAAAATATTTAAATTAGGCCCTGACAAATTCTATTATACACACACAAAACCATAATTAAGATGTTAAGACTAGTAACATAATAGGTTCTAAGAAACCCTCCAAAACCGTATTTTGTAGCAATTGACAAAGCTTGGCAATACATCTGGGATGAACTTAGAACAGAAGAGCTTTCTTTTTTAGTAAAATAAATGTACAGCTAAGAGAACATTGATGCAAAGCAGAGAACTGAACAAAGCACCGATCAGACCACGCAGTTTTGCAGGACTGACTTTGCGGATTCCTTAAAATTAAGCAAAATTTGTTTCTATTAGTGGAATTGACCAAATTAATAGTAGATGACTAGGCAATAAAATTCAGTCTTTTAAATGTAAATCCTTTTATGGCCATTGAAATAAAAAAATGCAAATGCTGATACAAAAAAAATAGTAAACAGCTAATGATAATAATATGCTATAAATACTAATTTATGTGACACAGTCATGGTTACTAAGACTTTGTAAACAGCCTGGTAATGAGAGGAGCAGTATTGCTACTCGTTACTTGGAAATACAGAAAATTCATTTTAAAATTCAAGAACATTTTCAAGAGCTGAAGAAGGAACAAAGCAAAGCTGTCCTTAGCTTAACATTTACAGTATTTTGTAGACTGATTGCATATAGTGTTTGATTAAACTGATGCTGGTAAGCATGCTCATAAATCTAAAAAAAAAAAAAAAAAGGCAAACAAACAAAAAACAGGTAAGAAAATGGGCTTATTTCTGTATAAACTGACTAACTCTCTTTAACTTGTAGGCAGGGAACCAAACCAAAGATATTAGAACAAACACTCCAAAATATTTCTTCCATTAACCTACAGAAGATTAAATTCACCTGTTTTTCCATGTCTTAACATGATTCAACACTGTCATCAGCCTTAAAAAAGATCATAGAGAATAACAAAAGTGTCCATCAACATGAGCTGCCATCTAGGAAAAAAACCCAAGGTGAACAAACCTGATATTTTGCACCCTTTTGAAATGAAGGCAGCCACAAAAATATTCAAGTTGGACTAGACTATCATCATTACTACTTATTTACTAATATTTAGAGGATCCAAAGAGATAAACTCTGTGCAGTTCTGCACAGTCTGTTCCTGCCCCAATTCAGAACACAATGACAAGGAACTTAAATGAGAGCCAGCACCTGGGCAGCCCCTCCAGGCACCCTCCCTCAATGCACCAGTGGCAATCAGAAACACACTTCTGAACACGTGGCCAGTTTTCCAATTGTCACGTATTTATAAAATAAGCCACGAGGATGCTGCCTTGGTGTGTTTTCACATCCACAGCTAACACTTTTGCTCCAAGTCCATCAGTTGCCCATGGATTCACTGTCTGTGCTGTGCCACTTCACTAAAACTGCACCAACACCAGCTGAAGTGCCAGCTATCACATCCCACATTTTAGTCGGGGAAGTGCTGGTGATACAGCACTAGTGGTACACTAACTACAGTCAGCTCCAGAGGGAGAACTGAGCTTTGAAGGACAGTTATTTCCCTAAGGCTGTAGATTTTCCTTGAAGCGCAAGGGAGATTACCAGGATTACCGAAAATACATTTTGCTTTATCTTTCTAAATAATACTTTAATCAGTGGCAATGAATGAAATAAGAAAAAACAAATAAGCTGTCAGCGTCAGCAGCATCCTTCACAATCTCCTGATCCCACTATTTAGGCTTCCTGATCCCAAAATAACATCAGGAAAGCAGCCAGGCACTTCACTGTACAAAGGTCAGATTTATTCAAGAATAAAATATCCAAAAACATTCTATGTAAGTACAGCCTGATAATTCCTATATTTCCGGCAAAGATAATGATTCAGAAACGAATGCAATCGAGTAGGTTTGAGCCTGGAGAAGGCTTAAGAAATGAAACGGGCAGGAAATCACTACTGTGAGGACTGTGATACCATATACACTCCTGTTTACCGGGCTAAGGCTAGCTGAGTATCTTTATGGTTTTCACTCTTGGAGCAGAAAACCCCCATTCAGCGCCCTGGAGAAGCAGCTGAAAGAACGTGGTAGGAATCCACGAGGACAAGCAAACTACTGCGGACTGGACCCAGCCACTACAGAGGTCTTGCCCCATGCCCCCAGGGGTCATACCCCAGCTCTCTGCCCTTCGTATTTCAAAGACATCTTCCCACGGTGATCTGTTGTCCCGCGTGTACGACACTGCCCATCCTGCCACTGACCTGCTGCCAACTGCTCACCCCACGGGGCACCGCTGGCAAAAGCAGGGGGACCTGAACCGAACCTCCACCCAGCGCCACAATGTCTGCACATCCACAGAAAAACCTCCCTCGTGGGGGACAGCACGTCTGGCTCCCCTCCTTTCCCCCTCACAATGCCCAACCAAACCCCGCGGGGCTGCACCCGCGCCGGGCTTGTGCCAGACCTGGAGTCGAAGCGGGTGCCGTCGGGGAAGGCGCCGAGGTAGTGGTAGCGCACGAAGTCCCCGGGGCGCACGGCCCGCGGGCAGCTCTCGGGCACGAAGCGCCGCTCCACGCCGAGCTCGGTGCCATCCGGAGGGATTTCGGCGGCGGGCACCGGCGGCGCCTGGCAGGCCGCCCAGCTCTCCAGCAGCGCCGGCAGCAGCAGCAGCAGCGAGCCGCAGCCCGGGCCCCGCCGCCTCACGGCCGCCGACCCCGCCATGGAGCGCAGCGAGCGGGGCAGCCGCAGGGCGCGCTCGGGGGGAACGGGAGGATGGAGGGAAGGGAGGGAATGAGGGGAAGAAGGGAAGGGAGGGGAAAAGAGGGAAGGGAGAGAAGCCGCCCGCCCCGGCCCGCCCGCTCCTCCGCCTCCTCCCCCCAGCGCTGCAAACTTGCAAACGTGGATGAAGCGCTCCCACCCGGGACGGGGGAGGAGCAGCCCCGGCGCCGGCTCCCCCCGCCCGCCGCGGGGCTGCGCAGGCCGGAGCGCAGCGGTGGCACCGCCGCCCCCGCCCCGCTCCCTCTCCGGGCCGGAGGTGCGACGTGGCGCTGCCCCCGGCCGCCCTCCCGGCGCTCCTCCGCTCCCGAAGGTAGCACGGGAGACGGGCGGACCCCGAGAGCTGTAAACACGCAGACACAACCCCGCCATTTCTCACAGATTTCCCGCAGCTCTTGGGAGCGGAGCTGCTGGAGGCCCTGGGAGGGACCGAAAACACGGCAAGTGACCCCCCGCATAAGGGGGTTTTGTCGCTCTACCTGGACACGTACTCCTTGCACGACTTCGAGTATTTGCAAGCTTAAAGTCCGACTGCAAATATTCCATTTTAGATCAAACCCCCAAAGATACGAGGCTGTGTTGGCAAATGCGTATTCATGCACACCAGTGCTGTCACAGGGATTTGCAAGTCCCTGGCGGGAGACCTTTCCAAATGACACAGAGAAAAGACAGAATCACAGAACAATCTGGGTTGGAAGGTACTTTAAAGATCAACTAGTTCCAAGCCCCTGACAAAGGCAGGGATATATTTCACTAGACTAGGCTGCTTTGAGCCCCATCAAACCTGGCCTTGAACACCTTCAGGGATGAGACATCCACAGATTCTCTGGGCAACTTGTGCCAGTGCCTCATCACCCTCACAGTAATGGGTGATGTAAATTAATACCTAATTTAACCTACTGTCTTTCAGTTTGAATCCTTTCCCCCTTGTAAATAGTTCCTCTCCATCTTTCTTGTAGGTTCCCTTCAGGTGTGGGAAGGCTGCAATTAGGTCACCCTGAAGCCTTCTCTTTTCCAGGCTGAACAATCCCAGCTCTCTTAGTCTTTCCTCATAGAAAAGGTGTTCCAACTGGTGGTCTCCTCTGGACTTGCTCCAACAGGTCCATGTCCTTCCTGTGCTGGTCCCCCAGAGCTGAGTAGCGGGACAGAATCCCTTCCTACCCTGCTGGCCATGTTGCTTTGGAGGTCACTTGGGACTTCATAGACTGCCATGACTTTTCAAATATCATGGAGAGGGGTTTGGCAGCTACATCAGGCAATTCCCTCAGGACTTTGGGATGCATCTCATCAGGCCACATAGACCGATATATATTCAGATTCTTCGTGTGGTCATGAACCTGACCTGACAAGCACCCAGTAAGACGCAGCATCTGAAAAGAGTCACCATCCCAGTGTGCTAGCAATCCCCCTCCTCTCTCTTTGATCTTGAATACAGTGATGAAGAGGAACTTAAGTTTTTTCCTCTGTTATTCTAACTGGCTTCAGTGAACAAGGATGGGAAAGCTAAGCACCTCCATGTGAAGCACCAACCTCAAGCAAGATTAAGTCAAATGATACAATATTTTTGAAAAGCAGAGATATTTATGATAGCAGGATTGGGGCAACCAGTTGGAAATGCAGGCATCCTAAGAAGATCACGTAAGAAACACCAATGATAAGATTTTGTTATGACAAATTATTAAACAAGCACAGTGTACTCTTGGGTGGATGAAAGCCCATGAAAACCAGAGAAAACAGTGTGCCTGAGTCTTGCAGCTGGGGAGACAACAGCTCACAGGCCCCTGTTCCCCACTTTTTTGTGCATCTACAACCCAGCTGTACCAACCCAGGAACAGAAGGGATGCACTCAAATCAAAGGTTTTGCAAGTGCATTCAAAAATGCTCTTGTATAATATTGATGTCTTGCTAGGAAATGGGTGCTCTTCGATGACCTAAGCAGTCAAAAAAGTTAGCCAATTGGACAGTTATTTAAAGATAACAAGATTTGCGGCTGCAAATCACATCCTTCTTCTTCCAAAAAGTCACACTGCACATTCCAAATCAGTCTTTTAAACAAGCAATGTAAATTGTCTGGCAGTTGCCTAGCATTAAATAGCTTATTTTAATGTTGGTTTATGTGGACACAATTTATTTTTTCAAGGAGAACTCATAGTTCACCACTGGAGTATGTTGATACAACCAACATAAAGATAAAGCTTACCCTGAATTCGGTACTTCTTATTGCCAGGCAGTGACACAATCTTTATTTTTGCATGTTTATTTAAGAAGTTCTATGTTTTCAAAATAATTCCTTGGACTCTTAATATTTATGCAGATTTGTACTCCTTACTCCTCACCTGTGTCAATAACAGTCCTACACATCTGATGTAATTACCATTGCCTCAACACTGCTCTGAGTGTTTCCAATTTTATTAACTCCTAAAAGAGCCAAATATCCCTTCTGTGCTACCAAACCTGCCCGCTTCATGCCTCAGTTCCATTTGCCCCATGGCTCATGTGCCACATGCCTCTCTGTAATCACACACAGAGCTCAAGACAGCTGTCAGGAAGGTGCATTCCCTTTTTCAGTCCCCCTAGTCTTGTTCACAGAGGTAGCAAATGTGCAAATGTGGTATTTTCCTTGTCAATTTAAACGTTTTTCTGTCTTTTCAAAGCACGTATGCAGGCAAGCGCACACAAATTCTTATTTATGTGTCAGTTTGTTTGAACACTAACCCAGCTTCCCTGGAAGCATTTTGGGCATGCTGATCTCTATCAGACCTGTTCTTCAGTCAGCCTGACACACAGCAATGCCTAACACAGTGTGAGAAGGGGGAGAGAAAAGCACAGACATGCCTGAACCATCTAGAGAAGCTGGTCCTGGAAGGAGGATCATCCTTTCCACACTTTAAAACACAGTACAGGTGAGGTCCAGTCAGCTTTCAGGAGTGTCACAGGTCAGACATTAAAGGAGGATTAAGGAGCTGGGATTCATGCCTTTGCATCTCCCTTTGCAGTACACTATGTGCCTCATGTAATGTCCAAGGGGCTGCAGGTCTCCTAGATTTGAGCTATGTTTTATCAATTTAAAATAGATTTGATGCTGTTCCCAAATCTTTCCTAAGGGCAGGGAAGCAAAATGTCGCCTTTCATTGCTTCCCCTTGTATCACACCAGCATTACCATTAAGTGCATCACACAGAGGAGAAATCCAAAAGCTCAGATTCCAAGAAGGTAGATAAGAAAATTCCTTCAAACACTACTTGATACAAATCATGTCTCAGAAGGACTGAAAAAGCTGAGGAGCATGTTGATGAGTCACTTCAATTAAAGATTAATTTATGGTAACTTGGGAAAAAGAAATAAAGCCTCAGCTTGAGCCTGAGGTAGGCAAGATACCACTGGT
Source organism: Parus major (assembly GCF_001522545.3). Lineage (NCBI taxonomy): Eukaryota > Metazoa > Chordata > Aves > Passeriformes > Paridae > Parus > Parus major. The sequence continues at coordinate 45,382,472 of NC_031769.1, read as the reverse complement.
TTGTAACTTGAGATGCTGCCCTACTCCTTGGAATGTGCTTGAAGCCAAGCACCAGGCAGTCATGAGATGGTGGGGTCTAATGTAAATGAAAATGTTTGCAATACATTTGGTCACATAAACACAGGAGGAGTTGTGACTAGTGAAACTTCTGCTGAGTAGCTGTTGGACTTACTCACTACTTAACCACTGACTGTTGTCAATTACCCCTCTCACAGCTAGGATTACAGGCCCAGAGATTCAGTCCCTGGATGCCCTCAAGAATGTATGCATTGTGCTTTGATCCAGAGGTTTTCTAAAAAAGACAGCATGTTGAGACAGAAAAACACAGAGAGGATTTGCGATACTAAATATTCTATCAATTATAGATCAAGGAAAACAGAGGTAATCCTTTTATTCTTAGAAAGAGTATGTCAATGCTGCAGTTTGCAGATACCTTGAAATTATGGCAGGCAAATTTAGAGATAATTAAGATACTAGAAGTAAAAAAAGTGAGAACAATGGAAATCACAGCTTGAACTGACATGAAATCCAATTTGAAAAAACATCTATCTGCTTTTAACAGGTAGATAATACTCATAAAGATCAAAATATACTGCTGGTTTTGGCTGTATAATCTACTGGGGGACTGTGACAAGGGACTCTGAATTATTTTTATCTTCTGCAGTTTTCCATAGCTGTTCACCTCAGTATATACTCTCAAAATCCTAAGGAGCTTCTCAGAGAATAGTGTTGGGTTACAACTAATGTGAAAAAACCATTGTGCTCTTGGTGCTGAATTGTATTTCAAGAAAGGAAAAAAAAATGCTAATTGTAATTAAAAAGCTTCTGCTTCTAAAGGTCTGTAAAGGTTGTAGAGCTCTTCAGATATTTTGAAACAGCAATGGAAACACTGGTTTTAACTATGAAATATGGCTAAACAATAACTGCAAAACATTCTCAGTAAACAGGATTTTGAAGAAACACTATTCCTGTTTTATACAGCTAAGTGATTATTCCAGAGCATCTGGAATCTGAAATACCTCTTTGCATCCAAAATATTGTAATATAAATTCAATATTTATTACATTACATCACACATTATTTAATTGCATGTAAATTATAGTCAATGGTGTGAGTCACAAGGGACTGACATGATCCTAAATGCCTTTGGTGACCAACATGATCCAGGTGACTTGGGCTTTCTTCTTCCTTTGTGAGTCATGAGAAATACTGTGACATGGAGCTCTTCACTCTTCACAGAGTGTCATGCTGGACAATTCAGCCACTCCACAGGCTATTTAACACTCAGCTTTTATCCTGATTTATTACTGGTAGTGGTTTAGCAGTGAACATAAAGAACAGAGCATGAGAGAAATGGATATACTTTAAATTTCTGATACATTTCACTTGCTCCAATCCATCTTCAGTTTATCTCTACTCCAGCTACTATGGATGTTCTAAGGGAAGTCAAACAGAGGGTAACTCTGTGAACCAGTGCTCTCATCCCAGACCCTGCCCCACCAGGAGGGTCTCACTTGCCGTAGGTACACAGCAATTCCTTTGCTGGACGTCATAGCATAATGAGATACACCAACTGAGCTGTCTTAATTAGTGCTTATGAATAGCCCATCATTCCAAATGTGCCATGCTAAATTAGTATCCAAGTGATTTAGCAAGTCTGGCTCACTTTGGCGGAAACCAGTTAGACAGCACTTACAAAAGGCTGCTGCCATCAGAGATGAGGCAGTGGATCCCAGCAGCCAAACACGAGGATAAATTACAGTTGACTGTTGTCTTCCACCAACTCTGCTATTGTTTGTAAGGCAAACGGCTGTCAAAAGCATAGGCCTGGATTGCACACTTCCGAGGCATCAGTCACGCTTTCTTTTGTGTTTGCACTGCAACTGTTGTAGTTTGCACTCTAGTAGAAACAAACAAATAACTGCAGCAAGCCAACTCTGGGCAAAACTATTTTCTAATAACCCTTGAGCACTGGTGTTGGCCTCAGTGTAGACGTGCCAGCGTAAAACTGCAGAAAAACTACCCTATGTATCTGGCTTTTCCTACCATTTCTCACAACTATATATATTTAAATGTTACCAATTTCCATTCAATGTTCATACATTTATCAGGCAAGATAAATGAATGCCTTCACCCTCATCTCACAAAAAAGGAAAGGCTTTTCAGAATTAAATACCCTCAAAAGTAGAGACCACAGAGGTTAAAACTCACTATTTCAAAGTAAGTATGAAAATCAGTTACCAGATTTTCAGAAAACTTAATTTATGGAGGGCTAAAATTTAAAAAATCTGGTTATAGGGAACATACCAAATGAACATAAGTAGCTGAAGACAAAATGAGAAATATGTATGTTAACAAATTATTAAAACTCACCTAAACTAAAGCATATTCTAAATATATTGCAGGTACCCACAAAAGCCACAAAGTCAGAGAATGATTTTGAAACAATGGACTGCTTATACTGAACTGCAGAAAGACTTGGATATTCCTGATGGATACAACAGATTCCTATTCCTAAAGGATACTTGTAGTTAAACAGGTTTTGGTCTGCAGATTACTACAGTGTCATGCAGAAGTGAAAAGGAAGCCTGCTGCCCACTGGTCTAAATTCCCAGTGAATGGGGGTTTGAATCTGCAATGGAAATGATTTAGGAGACTGCACGCCAAAAAAACAAAAAAACAAACAAAAACAACTAAAAAAATCTTAACTGCAGCCTTCTTTCTGAAGTGAACCTTCACATGCAGCATGAACAATCTCAGAATTGTGTTGCTCAAACTGTGCAGAAAGAGGCGGTTCCTGCAACAAGGGTCACACTGGTTTCCTTAAATGCATTAAAAACAATCAATTACTGATAGTTTGCCTATTATAAAGGATCTTCACTCAGTCAAAAGGGAGAGCAGAAGCATTATATGCTTATTTGAAGACTGAAAAGCTTTTCAAGAAGCATGATAAACACTAAGATCTGAAAAGCAAATGGTCACAATTGGATTATTAACTTATCACGCTTAAGTTTTATCATGCCTGATCTGTACTCTGTTTGCTAGAACTGTTGTGGCTCTATAATTAAAAAAATAATAATGTTTTGTTCCAACATTCTTTTAAACAAAGCTGCCTTAATAAAGTCTGTTTGCAAATTAGGTGTGGACTATGATTCCTGCTCAGAAAGACAGAACCCTTTTATCCAAGCTCCAGTCTAACCCCCACCCCCCACATCCACCCATCCCCTGCCTATAGTATTTTCCATATAAAATGCCTTCTGAAAGCTGCATGTGTTGGGAGGAGAAGAGAAAATGGTTAATCTGCAAACAACTTGGCACAAAACAAGCTATGCAAACTTTCCTGAAATGTAAAGCTCTCCGTTCCACCAGGGGTACAGCCTGCTTGCATTTGGAAATGAGCACACCACAAAACTCACTTTGCATGTCTTGGGTAAAAGGATTATTTGCAGAAGTGATTGGAAAAGAGGCAAGTCAGGTCAGTCACTTCTCTGCATACCAGGGCTGTAGCTGCCAGAGGCCAGTGCTCAAGAAAACTGGAAACAGGACACCTTGTTATTTTTCCCCTCCTTCATTAATATTCACGTGTGAATCCCTCGGGAACTGCCTGAAGTTCTTAGATGTTACAAAATAGTGCTCACTTATTAGTTCTTCTTAGTGTGACTGTAAGCATTAAAGCAGGTGCTTACCAGGAGTCCAGTGCAAGAAGATTGCTGCCATCTTCTCTCTGAATTAGTAAACATTTAGTGACTCTTGTGTGAATTTTCATTAACATTTTGCATCTCAAGAGAGAAAGAATAAATTCAGACATCAACTCCTAACATTTCAGTTTTACTAGAAATGTCAGCATTCTTTTGGAAGCAGATTCACACAGATTTACTGGATATTTACTGCATCTGTGAGTTTGTTTTTAACAGAAGAGTCCATCTGCAGAGCAACTTCAGAGTGGTATTCCAATAACTTTTCCAGCCATCTGATCTGTGTACTAAAGAACAGTTTTAGGCCCAAGCTCACAAAATTTGGAATTTTTACGTTACACAATGATCCTTAAGTGTTTGCATAGAGCTGGTAAAATCATTCTGATTGTTGGGCACATTCTGAACCCATTCCTGGTTTGCTGGGCTGTTGCAGCACAGGCCACAGGCTTTGTTGCCTGCCTTCTCCACTAATTGTTCCAGACAAGTTTTATCTGTATGTCCTCACGGTTCAGACCAAACATCCTGTGCAATCTAAGTGGACTAAAGAAACATTCCATAAAGCCAAGAATTAAAGTCTTTGCAAATGAAAGAGTAGTTATTATTAGTCTGGCTACAATCATGCTAAGATTTGTTGTCCAAATCAGCTAATAATTGAGGCTAATTCAATAATGATATCATTAGAACTACTATGCACAAAGTCAATATTACCTATGCCTTTCTCTGGTCTCATGCTCACCTTTCCACTGGGTTCAAAAGTCAATAAAACCAGCAAGGGCTGACAGAAGTAAGCTATCAGCATCCTTAGTTATTTGCCTTGATTACAGTGCTAATATTTATGATTTCTTCTTCCTCTTTGCCAGGAAAATGATGTTGTGAGTTTTCCCCTCCTCACTTGAGGTCTGCTTGTGGTAATTTTTCATGTTTGCTAACAGTCTGTCAACTTTGTGCCTTCTTTGTGGCCCACAGTTCAGTGTTACATCTCACTTTACTGCAGGTTATAGGTTTTACCTATATTGGAGGTAAACCACTAAATCTATTGACTCAACTTCTAAGGCTTCATTTCTTTAGTGATCTGTGGTTAACAGTCTGTGGTCCTGAGGCCTCTGGTACCATCCTGTGCTTGAATTTTCTTATCTTGTACTTGCACTTGGGAGGCCCAAAACACCCTGGTTTTTAATCTACAGCCTTCAAGCTGTGGTTTCCAGATAACTTAACTAATGTTTTATGAACACAGCCTAACCACCTGTAGCCAACATCTACATGTTTTGGCAAGAATACTGTACTTTATTAAAATTACTTTATAACTGGGCAGAACACTTCTTATTTCTTAGTTTATTCAAGCAAGACCAAAAAGCATCATGTAAGGCTGGCAGAAATCCCTGTTAGAGAATGCTAAATTGATTTTTTTTTTTTTTTTTTGCACACTCCACAAATGACAAATAGAAGCATAGGCTATGCACAAATCTGCCTAGATACAGAGTAGCAAAAACGTATTTTTCTCTATCTATAATGATATATTTATCTATCCATTTCTATGTCTATATAACTACAGATGACAGTAAGTTTCAAGCAAATATAAATATGAGTGTTCCTGGATGTCATTCATAGCAAAATTAGCATAATGAAATAAAAACATAGAGATTCCTAGCCCACCATTGGAAAACATTATTTCTGTGTGTTCGGAATGAGTTTCAACTGCCCCATAGGAGAATTCTTTTCTCATTCCTGTCAGAGACAGCACTAGGTCAACTTGCTCAACTAATCCTCACTTCATTGCTGTGCCAGTGCTACACTACTCTTTCAATATTACCCTCAAGATGTGTAGGGAAAGAAGAAGGTCTAGAACTGTGAGTTTCCATTCCTTTCACTTCAGTTACCTAGAAAGCTGTTGGTGAGCGGACATATGGGAAGTATGTTAAGCTAAAGAGCTGTGAATTTTGGATAGTTTTGAAAAAAACTATTGTTAAATGGGAACAGCTGCTTTGCATGGAACTAACAGATCAGCTACTGTAACAAGAGAATCTTCCCATTTAATAGAGGTGGCAAGCAGAACCAAAAATTTTTGCCTTCAACTTTTTAGATTGCATTTTTCATCACTTTATTTCTGCAGTTTCTGTGACCCATTAGTAAACACTGGAGCCTTTTTAGGTTTCACTGGAAAGTTGGCAGCTCAGAGGGGACATACCAAGGACAGATGCTGGCACTGAAGATTCCTATTTTACTTGATACGCTGGGCATCGTTTAAACGGGAACTGTTTTATCAGTCACTATATTATACAGACAAAATTCAGGAAAGGAATCTGCTTTTGCAAGGAAAAAGCTCTTGTAAACCAATCACTGATTTGAGAATATAGCCAAAGCTCAGAAGGAGGAATTTCCTGCAGCTGTGAAAAAACCAACTGGCTACCAGGCAAAGAATCTAGCCTTGATTCTTACTTAGTCAGTAGCAAAACTCCTGCCAACTTTGATGACAGTAAAACTGTAACTATTAGGGGTTAAGAAGCAGTGTATATATATATATATATAGACATACATATCTATATATACATATGTATATATGTAATAAAAGAGAAACATAATTATAATAATATAATAATTATTATAATGGAATAATTATCATCCTCCTAATAAGGGGTTCAAATTACAGAGATCCTGACTCAAACTCTCATCTTTAAAAAAACAGATAAATAAAGAATTATGGATTTCATTGCATTTGGCTGTTTCTTGTGAAACCAAAATCCTGGCCATGCAGCTTGGGCATAAGTGATCCCATAAAGGATGGTATGTTTTGTAAGAAGTTGGGAGACTGTTCAAGCATTGTCAGCCAAAATCTCCCTTCCCTACTGTTATGTAACATGCCATTAGCATCTGAGTGCTCCTACTGCTCACACAGTTCTCAAATGGGATCAGTCCTTACTTGAGTAAAGTCCCTTGAAGGTAAATAAAACTTTGCCTCTGTAATGATGTACTCGGGGCTTTACATTAGCAGAAGAGACAACATGTTGCTTCTACAAGTACCTGGAAGAAGGTTGTAGCAAGGTGGGGATTGGACTCTTCTCCCAGACAAAAAGTGATAGAATGAGAGGACACAGCCCTAGGCTGTGCCAGGAGAGCTTCCACTTGGACATCATGAAGAATTTCTTCACTGGAACGGAGGTCAGGCATTGGAACAGGCTGCCCAGGGAGGTGGTGGAGTCACCATCCCAGCAGGTGTACAAGAAACGACTGGACATGGCACTTAATCCTAAGGTCTAGCTGACAAGACCATGATCAGTCTAAGGTTGGACTCAATAATCTTGGAGGCCTTTCCAGCCTTAATGATTCCATGATTCAATGTCAGCATATACACAGAGGTACAATGCTATATTAAGAGTGTAGCACACAAATTACACTCACCAAATATGACAATTCTTTTCATCCTGAAAAAAAAATGCAAATGGCACAAAGTAAAATGTCTGGGACTACATAAAATTATTTGTATTTATTTATAAAGACAGGGGGAAAAAAGGCAAAAACCAATGAAAAAATGTAAGTTATTCAATGATTCTATGTCTTTAAAGATGTAAGTGAATTAAAACAATGAAGAAACATTAAAGAAGGATTATTTTCAATGAGTGGTAGCTTGAAGAGATGGTATGCATTACACTTCTGATGGAGGTGACTTTACAAACTCCAAGTGATGAATAAGATGGTATCTCCACAGAAGGATGGAGGGAGTTCATTGATGCAATCACCTACCAAAGCTTTGGAGGACAGAATTTACAAAAAGAATTACAAACATTCCTCTTTTATGTTCCAGTTTATCAGACTTTGGGATAGATCCAATAAAAATATTTGAATGCTTAAAATGGGATGTAACTGTTCAAGTGACTTCAGACTAAAACTGCAATTCAAACCACTTTGCACAACTAATTTCCAGAGATGCTTCCTTGCTTAGCTATAAAACTTCCCGTCAAGTGCATGTTTTTGAATAAACTACATAGTAACCTAGTGTGGGAACCGAATCAGCTGGGATAGATCAGGATCTTGGACCAGGTTTCTGACAGGGAGGGAATAAACCTGAGACTATGGGAGGCGGGATACTGAAAGGATGAAAATTTGGATGATACTGGGATCATTCCATAATAAGTCATATCCCTGATCCACGTTTGCAATTGGACCCCTGCCCTCAGGTACCCCTATGTATTGCTAGGTTAACCATGCCCCCAGGTCTTTGGATGCAGCTCCTTGGACCAAGCAGTCCCAGTGAACATTAAAATCTATCTTTGGGCACTCCATTGTACCCATCCCGATTTATTCTGCCAGATTTGACCTGGCCAAACCGGACGAGAGGTCTCAGAACCCCACTGAGACAACCTAGTCCTTACAGAAATAATTCAATGCTTAGTTCACACCTGTGCTTGGTTTGAATCGAGATTTGGTAGAAGTCTGATATTCCTCTGCCCAATTTTCCTAAAAGGCATATCCCTGTGGACATGTACAGATAATATCAAATACCAATAGGATCAGGACTGTGCAAAATGGAGCTGTGGCCATCATACTTTTTCTGACATTTGCTGCCTGTAAGAGGCTTAAAGATGCCTGTCTCAAACACTGTCAAGGCCTCAGAAGGAACTTGCTACAAGATAAACCACCACATCAGGAACTCGAGACAAGCACAGAAGAGAAAAAATTGCAACAGGAAGGTGCTAATTCCAGGCCTAATGGAGGTAAGGCTGGTTAGTACATTCTGGTGAGGCATATCTCAAAAACTGGATCATACCACTCACTCATTCCTTTTATGTAATGACATACATCAGCAAACACCACAGTAGAGGTTCTGGTGTGTGGAACACTTCACTGCTGAGTGAAATGAGTATCATTGTAAACATGAGGTTACTCTGAGAAGCAGGAACTAGGACCACAACATTGTCACCTGGTGCAATGGTGCTAAACAGGGATGAACAGGGCTCTGGTCCCTGCTTAGAGTACTGATTTTGTGCGTTACAGAAAGAAGTACAGTTTCCATTGTTGGATGAGCACTCCTCATGGTGTACTCACAGCCAAATTCAAACACCCTTGTCTATCTGGCCCCGTGAATCTCAAATGCTTTTCTCTACTGCTTCCATAGAGTGCAGTATAAAAGGTGAATGGCCCCCACTGATGTAGCTGTTAGCTTGATGCTTCGGGGGTATTTTATCCCAGTGACACACAACCTCCCATCACTGAACACCCAGACCAAGAAGGGAAACAAATTTTCTAATTGCTAAACTAGTATCAAAAGAAACTGCCAGCATTTCTACTTCAGACAAAACTTTTCACTGTAAGAAAGGATGTCAGCACCTCTCCTAATAGCTGAGGTGCCCAATTGGTTAAAGAGCCTCTGATGTTCTGAGGCAGCCTTTCCTGTGGTCAGAAGTGGTCCAGAGCTTAGACTCACTCTGTTCTAAATGTCTCCATCTAGGTTCAGGCATGAAGCTGGCATGGGCTGGCCATGCTGGATTTAGACTGTGCTCTGCTCAGCCTGCTTAGATCTGCTTCTTCTGGATCCCATTAGGAGGTGCTTAACTTCCCATGGAGCCTAACACGGGTTCTGGATTCCTGTCTCATGCGTAATATCTGACACATAATCAGAAACAGATCCTGGCCCAAAGCTCTAGCCAGCCAAAAATGGAGAAAAACAGACCGGCTGACATTATGCCAGGGCTACCCTCTTACAGGAATACTGATGCCCATGGGATGACATAGATGTAAATCAATTTGTTCCCAGTATTATTTCTTGTAGCTGAAACATTATAAAGGTGTAGTGGATACCATGAAAAATAACGACTTTTCAGATACTTTGCATTGCAACAGCAATTAATGTTTCTGCTTAGATGTTTGGATGAAGCTGGAAGTACAGTGCCATGACACCACCTGTAAGACTAACATTTCCCCAAAAAATTAACTTCTTGAAATGGCTGAAGCACTACATTCATATACACAGAAAAAAAAAAAAAAACCACCCCCCAACTTCAAATAAATACTCTTCTAAGTACCAGATCCTCAGTTAAAATAAACCCTTTAAATAGAATGGATTTAAACAGTTTACAGATACTGAGCACCTTTGCTTCAGAATAAACAGAAATGAAAGTAACAGTTTTTTTCTACTCCCTCCTTTTCACAATTCATTTTGTTTGGATCTTTGCTATGGACTGATATGAAAGCAATCACCTTCTTGAATAAGTGTGCAACACAGGACTCCAGGGTTTCTTCTCAGCAAAGGAGGAAAAAAAGTAGAAACTCTGGAGCTACCTACAGCTTTGAATAATCTCCTCTCACAAAAAAGTACTTCTAAGACAGGTAATAAAGTGATAAAGTTCATTTCCAAGACAGATGGGAAAATGCACTGAAAATTATTTGTATCAAACTGAAGAACACATTTAAACCACTGTGTCTAGTCAGATTTATGTATCTATCAAATTTTATGTCCCGTGTGCCCCATTAAGTTTTATTGCAGCAAAGATGACATCCAAATGTCCTGATCTGATCAGAAATTACAGCCTGGGTCTCCAAGCCACTGGGATGCAAAGAACACAGCAAGATCCCATTGACTTAACAGTAAGAAGGTGATTATATATAACATAATCTGTCCTTCTGCCTCCACTGGAACCCCACAGTTCTGTTGAGACCATGCACTTATTTCCTCCATTTGTGCCAATTATTCTGTCACGGCTGAAGTCATTGAATCTGAGGTCATCAAAGCCAGACCCTTAACTTCTCCAAACTGGCAGAAGTCTTCTTACTTCAGCCAAGTTAGGATAGTCAAGAGTGTATGAAAGCGAGACTGGTAGGGTTTCTGGAGAACTCCTGTTTCTTTTGCTATTGCACACGTTTCCCGTAGAATACCATTCATGAACTGGAAACACTCCACCTTGGAATGATATTAGATTTTCTGTCACTGTCCTATCATGCAGGAAAGCTGTTTCAGAGTCTGACTACTCTGTTGGTTTGAAAAGGTGAAGTAAAAAGGCACTTGAAAAAAAACAACACTGGCCTGAAAGGGGGGCCAAAAAACTCTATTATATCACTTCAGTTTGCTTCCAACATAAAGTCTCTATTTAGTAGGCATCAGTCCAGTTCGTCCCTAACTATTGGTAATAGTAACTATTACCATTTCTCTAAATAGAGTGAAAAATTGATAATGTGTCTCATCTAAGTTCTTTCAGACATTTTAAATGTAATTGCAACACCTAAAAATATTTCACCTACCTCACTTGTTGCTTGAAGATACATGACCATGAAAGGGAGTGATTGCAATTTGACATGTTCCCACATGCTAGGAGTGTCACAGCAGCAAATCTCTTAGCCTCCAGCAAGCATCAAGTCATCTACTTAACCTGCTTCACAGTGGATTATATTAAACCACATCACCTGGCATTTGCCTCATACACAGATATTTAACTCAGATTAGCAAATAAACTGATTTTGCCTCTAAGCCTTTAGACAAGAGGTTTTAATGGAGTTCTGCACCTCAAGAAACTGCTGCGATCTGCCTTTTCAAGACATGCCAGCAATTCAGCCTGTTCTGAGTTTAGGCCCAAGGAAAGGCTACTCCTCAAAGGCCCACTGCTAAAGAAAATACACAAGCTGTCTACAAACAAATGGGATAAATGAAAATGGTTTACTCACAGCTCATGCACCATCTCATGACATCTTGGCCAGATGGATAGGTCGGAATTAGTTTATATACGGCAGGAGTTGGGTTTTTTTGGTAAGCGTATCCGCAAGATTATGTTGCTTTGCTGCTGAGTGTTGTTCTGTGGAAGAATGGCTGCTGCCTTCTTTTCAGGGCCAGAAAACCTACAAAATTTGGTGCATGAAATAAAAATCTTCATCAGCAGTGTATATTAGTGTCATGACATGCAAAAGCTAGATTATTTTGCTTCAAAATTAAAATAAGCACCTTTTGCCTTGAAAAGGACTATGACAATTAATTGGACAAAAATAGTTTCCTGGGATCTGAAGTTCCAATGGCAGCCACTTAGGTGAATGCAAGTGAGAAACATAACATGTGAATGTTCATCTCAGATAAGGTTTTATTGAGTAAAAGCTAAAGTAATATTAAAGTAATGCTTGATTAACAGTATTACATTGCTAAATAGTGTGTAAGATTGATTTTTACCTTGTAAAAGATAGGCCTTCTCAGGACCATGTTTGTCTTACTGCACTTAAGAATCACAAGGTGCTGTAATAGCAGTTACCTCAAATTACATCAAAATTACATGAAAATTACCTCAAATTACATCAAAGTGCATATCAAGTGTCTTTGATGTGCACTTTTGAAGCACCACAATGATCACAGTTAAAAACACCTTCAATTCCTGGACTTCTAAGATATATTTTCTGCATTTTACTCAGCTCTTAAGCAATTCCCAAAATCTCATGTGCCTTTGAATTTCAGCATGAAGCAAAAGCAAAGATTTAAACTTTGCCTTCCCAATACTAATCTACGTCTGTTGCTCATCCTCCAATAGAGAGAACACAGCCAAGGCAGAAAACTGCGAAGGCTGGGGGTAGGTTTGCCTCTCCAGTGGTGCTCATGCACTGAAGACAAGGTTGCCCTTTGCTTGTCATCTAGGTCCCACCACAGCAGCACAGCCCTAGCCAGACATTGCTGTGTTTGCTTCCAAAATAAAGCCTCTGTTTAGAGACTTTTTGGCATTAGAACCTTGCCCCATAACCAACATGTACCTTCTGATGCAGCAATCCACCCATTAAAAAAAAATAAATAAAAGAAAGAAAAACCAAATCCAAGTCTGGGTTTTAGTTTGGATGCTGACCTTTTTCTCCTTCCAGACACACATATGATTCAAGCACAGAATCATAGAACCATAAATCAGTTTTGGTTGGACAGGACTTTCAAGATCATCAAGTTCCAACTCCCTTGCCACAGGCAGTGACACCTTTCACTAGACCAGGTTGCTCAGTGCTCCATCCAGCCTGGTTTTGGGCACTTCTAGGAATGAGACATCCACAATTTCCCTGGGCAGCCTGTTCCAGTACCTTGCCACCCTTCCAGTAAAGAATGCCCAGTGAGCACCATGATGGGGCCCTCCTTGCATACCCAGCCCCTTTCCCCAACCTCAGTGGCCCCTCAGCTGCATCCTCAACTTGGTGAGAAAAGCAACCCCCTCAGCCTTCCCTCCACCCTGGAGACACCTGCTTCCTGACACCTCATAACCAGCCCACTGCTATATTCCCCCATGCGTGTCTATACACCTCTCAGTCCTAGTATGTGAATCACAGAAGGCTTTGAGTTGGAAAGGACCTTAAAGATCACCTAGCTCCAACCTCCTTACGTGGGCAGGGAAACCTTCCACCAGGCAAGATTGCTCCAAGCCCCATCAAACCTGGCCTTGAATAGTGTCAGGGATGGCGCAGACACAATTTCTCTGGGCAGCCTGTGCAAATGCCTCACCACCCTAACAGTAAAGAATTTCTTCCCTTTATCTAATCTAAACCTATTCTCTTTCAGTGTTAATCCACTCCCTCTTGTCCTGTCACTACACACCCTTGTGCTGTCCCTCTCCATCTTTCCTGTAGCTCCCTTCAGGTGCTGAAGGCCGCAGTTAGGTCATCCCAGAGCCTTCTCTAGGCTGAACAACCCCAGTTCTCTCAGCCTTTCCTCACAGGAAAGGTGCTCTACACCTCTAATCAAGTTGGTGGCCTCCTCTGAGCTTGCTCCAACAGTTTCATGTCCTTCCTGTGCTGGGAACCCCAGAGCTGGATGCAGCACTCCGGGTGGAGTCTCACCCGACCGGAGTGGTGACCTTCCCGCGAGGGAGAAATTACTGGGACGTTGGTATTAATTTTTTTTTTTAACATCGGTGTTTTCAAGGCACAGAACTCCACACGTATTCCCAAGCCCCGGTAAGCCGCGGGTGCCTGAGGCTGCGGCGGGCGGAGCCCGGAGCCCGGCCGGGGCCGTGAGGGGCGGGGGGCCCGTGGCTGCGGGCGCCGGAGGAAGTCGGCGCTCGGCCGGAAACCGGGATGCGGAGGGCGGGGAGGGGGCGTCGCCAGGGCCTCGCCGTCCGCCGCGGCCGTGGCCGGCGCGCCCATGGCCCAGCGGGCGCCCAGGGAGCAGGGGCAGGACGAGGAGGAGGGAGCGGAGGAGGGGGAGGCGGCGAGGGGCAGCCAGGCGCGGGCCAGGAGCCATGCGGAGCCCGCGGCCAGCGGCGGCAGGACCCAGGACCGGCATGAGAGGAAGCGGAAGAGGCAGGAGGCGCAGCAGCTCCAGAAGATCCAGCACCTGGAGTCTTTGTAAGGAGCGGAGGAGGGGAGGCTGCCCGCGGCTCCCGCCCCGGCTCTGTCCTGAGCACACCCCGCCGGCATTTGGGGCTCGTTTCCAGTGCAGGGTTTGGGGTTTTCTGGGGGGGTGGTGATTCTTCTCCCCCTGTCCCCTTAAGGGTGAGTCGGCAGAAAGGCTTCGGGGCCACTTGCAGAGTTGCTTGGTGACTTACGAAGGGTTTGTTGGGGCACAGAAGGGGCTCTCCCGGGTTCCTCCAAGTCTGAGAGATGCAGCATAGGAGCAGAGGTTGTTCCTGGAACGGACTTAAAAAAAAACAAAGAAGGAAAAATAAATTGGGATTAAAAGGTGCTGTAAAAGGTTTATGTTATTTCTCTGGAAAGGAATTACTGTTTTAATGTAATAAAAAGGTCAGAAGGTACACAAGAACATGATTTTGGTTTTTTCTTTTCTGCGTGGAAGTGAAAATCAGTTTGTTGCACCAAACAGCACTCCGAAGTTATTGTTATAAAGATGTGTTGAACATACTTTAACCACCTTTTCCTTGCTGTTCTTTTTGTAATGGTATGATTGTGCCTAGCAATCCTAGATTGTAGGGGGGGTGTGTGTGCGCACAGCTAAGCCAATGAAATGTTGCCTATGCCATCAAACCTATGATGCACAGCCAGTAGAGATGTTTCATGTCCTGCTGAGTTAATACTTGGATAATGTCTGGAAAGTTCTGTTGAAAAGAGTCTTCCATACCGCAGAAGATTTCGGGACTCTGGGCTTGCACAGTACTGTTCTTTTTATCCCATTGAAAAACAAAACCAAAATATCTCCATTCTCTTCTGTGATCACTTTATACTTTCACTAAGGCAGCAGTTTACAGGAAACAGTGTATCTGTTTAAATACAGATGAGATTAGAGCGGGGAAAAACCCCAATAAAAATTCAGTTACACACACCTGCATCTATTTATATATATATTTATATATTTATATATATATTTATATATATTATTCTATGTAATATGTATTCTTTGCCTCCAGGACCATTCTGTATAGCTTTGGCATTTAACTCCTTAGCACATGTGTTTTCTTAGTTGCTGTGCACTCTGTGTAGTACCTGTTTGCTGCTTGGATTTTAACAAATGTTTTATCTACTGTTAACCCCAAAGAAATGCTGCAGAAGATATGCTACTTTGGTCAGTAGGGCTCTGTCTTGAGGTTTAATACACAGAAGATTATTAAATTATTATGTATTAGGTTTGGCTGGCAAAGCTAGATGTAAGGAGCAGTCTGACTTGACATTTTTAGCTGACTATGTCTGTGATTTAGCAGTGCTAGAGTAAAGAAGTCTGGAGACCTTGAAGAGGGGTGCAGCAGAAAAAAGAAGAGAGAATTATGCATGTATGCATGTTGAAGCTAAATCAAATATACCACATATCCCTAGGAAGTAGTTGTGCTCCCACAAGAATATGAATCTGAGGGATGTTTGCAAGAGATGTGTAGTAATATGATAAATGCTGTCTGTCAGCTTGCTGTATCTGTGTTCTGCTGTGGTTCTTGGTTATTAGTTACAAGGTAATATTTAAGGAGAAATGTGAGCTGAAGGTTTTCGCTCAATACCACTGAAAAACTGTATTTTTTCAATTTATTTGTCTGTGCTAAGATGCAGAGTAACAATATTTCTATTGCTTTTCAGCTATGAGAAACCTCCCCCTGGGCTAATTAAGGTTGGTAAATAGCTGTAATTTTTTAGGATTATGAGGGATTTTCACAAAACGTGCTCTTTAGGTGTTTAAGTGTCTGTGTTACCTATATAAATTACAGAGAGATTTCAGAGAATCATTACAAGCTGACCACTTTGTCTTGGTGATCCAAAGTGAAATGCCCAGAATCAGATAGGAGATCAGGTCTTTCATAATCTCTTAGCACACTTCGTGCAGTGTTTAATAGTGTGGATAGAGGGGAGCCTTTTATGGAAAGCAGATTTTTGTTTTGAATAACATCTTTTCAGGATTCTTCTCTATTGCTTAGGCTGAAATAATTCTTTCATCATGATCATTACTTCTGCCAAATTTATATACCTAAGCCATAAAGTAATGCTTTTAACCTAAAGAATAACTGCTCTGTGTTGTAAAGGTTTCCTTGTAATTGTTATGTCTTACTAGCAGGAAGAAGATAACAAAGTCTCTGTTTGTGTTAAGTTTTCATTTATGTTATTTATTTAAACAAATTATTAAATGGATGGGAAGGAATGAAATTCCTGTGCAGGAAAGTTCTGACTGCAAAATTCAAGGGTGAAGAAAAAAAAAAAAAGGGGTCAAGTATTTTAGATCTTTTGTGTGATACAAGGAAAAAAGATAATGGGGAAAATATGTTTCCTGCTAAGTGAAGGTCTAGACCCTTGATTATTAATTCTAAAGTTAAAAAAAAGAAAGCTATTTTATTATCTTTATCTTTCTTCTTTTTTCTTTTTTTTGTTTTTTTTTTTGTAGGAGAATGAAACAAAACCAGAAGACTGCATACCTGATGTACCAGGCAATGAAAGCGCACGAGAGTTCCTGGCACATGCCCCAACAAAAGGGCTTTGGATGCCTTTGGGAAAAGAAGTCAAAGTTATGCAGTGTAAGGCTGAAAATACTCCAGATGTCATTGGACCATCAAGTATCCATCCATTTATGCTGGGGGAGGGCAGAAGGTCTGGTGGACAAATTATGAAGTCTGGATAGATTGACATCATATTGATAAAAAAGCAACCAGTATCTTGAAGGCTGTAATAGCCTTGCATTTTATGGACATTGCATTTATCAGCATACTAGTTGTATCTCTCAGTTTCTTCCAACAGATTGAAAATATTTTGCAGAAATGTGGTTTTGGCTTTTTGTGCTTCTTCTGATCTGTCTCAGAGGTGGAATTCAGTGCTGCTTGTTTTTTTAAAGGTTGGAGATGTAAACGTTATGGACACAGAACAGGAGATAAGGAATGCCCGTTCTTTATTAAAGGCAATCAGAAATTGGAACAATTTAGAGTGGTGAGTATCAATACTGTAGTATTACTGCTTGTATTTTTTAGTACTGATAATGCATAATGTTGCAACTGAAGATAAGCCTATTAGATGATGCTTTATTAAGGACTTTTCCTCTGTCTCTAGTATAATATAGATGCTGAAAATCTCCTAATAAAGAAAAGGCTACAGATGTGGTTGGATGTTTGACTACTGTGCAGAAAATCTACTCTCCAAGAGGAAAATTAATAATTTTTACATATAAATTGGAAATCTTCAAGAACCTGTTTCAACCACTGTATTCATTTTTTTTTTTTTTTGTGATTAAAATGTCAACATAATAAAAAATGTTTAGTCAAGCTTGAGCTGCCCACATTACAGCTGTTTCAAGCCTTCTGCTCTCGCTGTGAACAACCACATCATGAATGCTGTTGTCTAGGTCTGTAATCCAGTCATTGTCTAAAGTCTAATCTCTTGCTACATGAAGCTACATCTCAGTTCTGCAGATTCTTTCTGTGTGATCTCTAACTATTTCTGTTGCTCTGCATCATTAACCTATATTTCAAGCTGTCATCACTTTGTGTCTTATGTCCTCATTTCTATCCTTGAAAAATGTAATCTTGGCTTGGTCTCTCCAGACTCTGGATTCGTACTGATTGTATGCAACTGCCAAGAGTATTTTTAGCCCTTTCCCATGACCAGACTGCTTCTATTCTTCATTTTCCCTCAGGCTTCTTTGTTGCATCAAACTCTTGTTGTTTGTCCAAGACCCTTCATGGTGCATTCCCAACATCTTTCATTTGCTCCTGACATTTCAATTCCCACCTCTGGTCAGCATCTGCCATCTCTCCTCTCTATTGGACTTGTTTGCTTAATCTTCCAACAAAAATGATCACCCCACCTTTTTTCTGCATTCTTGCATGAATCCAACTTAAACGTCTGTGAAGTTTATTTGCTGTCTTCCTTCACAACTATCTTTTGCTGCAATGCCCATTTAATGTCATTTAAGAACCAGTAATGGTAGTGCATAGCATGATAGGACAACTCCAACTTTATTACCCATATGTCTTATATTCCTTGCTCCTATAATCCTGTTTGTTTATATCCAGGTTTTTTAAATGTACTATAAGGGTACAACTCATTATTTTGAATTTGAGTATTCCATCTACATATAGCTATTCCCACAGATCATGTATGGGATTCTCATAGCTGGCTGTGAGTGGAGATGTAGGGAGATAGATACCTAAGGAGAGTCCCCTTCCTGTGAGGTGTAGCTAGATAACCTTTCCCTAAAGCAAATACACCATTTCAGGTGAACAGTGCTAAGTCTGACAGTGAATTAAGAGCTTGCTAAGCATATTCCATCTTTTGATAAAAGCCTCTTGCATTTGGTTGCTTTGGTTTATTTTTTTTAGGAAATAAAACCATTGGTGATAACATTGAATTTCCTGTTTTCCATTTTAAAGGCACATGAAGATCCAATGTATGATATAATAAGGGAAAATAAGCGTCATGAAAAAGAAAAGAGGTGAGTGTGTCTGTAGTAAACTGCATTTTCAATTCAGTTTTTATTTTGGTAATGTGGCACTTACGTAGAGGTGACCTTTTTATAGAAGCTTATTTTTAGCTCAGAATATTTTTTTTAATAGCAGTTTCTTTATGTTGACAGACTAATGCATTTCTACTTTCTAAATAATCACTCTTTAGTACTTCCAATTGCTTTAATTCTTTAGCTTCTGTATTTTTCCCAAAGCAAAGTTTAAAGAGCAGCTGTATGCATTTATGCCATAATATTCAGGTACTTAGTTGTGGTTTTGGTTTAGGCCTGAAAAAAAGTTTATTTTTTTTTGCTTTCACTGGCTTCACTGAGTCAGTTTTGTAAAATTTGCTTTGTCAGAATGCTTTCAGTGGAAATGAATGGGGGATTTAGGAAGGTAGTTCTAGGCACCTGATATTGCTGCTTTTGTGAGGTCATTACTTAGTATATAAAGTGGCAGGTTTTGATGCTTTCATGCTGGAACTGCTTCAGTGGGATAACTGAAGAAACTGTAGGTAGCCCATAGAACAGCACTCTTGGAGAGGAATCCTTGAAGAGAATACAGAAGACAACAATAAAATAAGCAAATACTTTGTCCCACTATCTGCCAGTGATCCTTGAAAGTTCAAAGGAAGAGTGCCTTTCAAAAATACTTCTGCATTGTGGTAAATTGGCAATTACATGCATCCAGAGTGGAGCCTACTCTGTCAGCTTCACTGACATCCTCTCTGTATCAGCAGGGCAATGAATGTCATAATACCCTAGTCCAAATATCCCTCTGTAGGGATAAGCATAGAATTTATCACCGGGTGGGCTAGTGATAGCTGTTGCTTTATTATTTTACACACATAAATAAGCCAACAAGCTAGTCTGCCTTCCCTATCCAATGGGATGGACAGTCCCTGAAAACAGAACGGCTGCTTGTCTCAAAGTAGTTGCTTTTATCAGTCCATGATATTATCTGTAACAAGAGTGTAATTAAGCAAAAGAGGAAGCATTCCCCTGCCCTTTGCATGCAGCTTCCATTCCTCAAGTCAGGGAGGAAAGACGAAAGCTAGGATAAATTACTAGAGGTAGAGGACAGCTAGAAAGGCTTCTCATTCACATATTTTAAATTCAGGATACAGCAATTGAAGCAGCTCCTGGAGGACTCTACCTCAGAATCTGATAGCAGTGATGACAGTGATGAGGATGATGAAGATGGCAGCAGCTCCACTTCCTCAGAACATAAACACAAGAAGAAAAAGAGAAAAAAGGATAAGAAAAAGAAAGAAAAGAAGAAGAAGAAAAAGAGGAAGCATAAATCATCCAAATCTAATGACAAGTCAGAATCTGACTGACAGCAGACACCTGCTGCATGCTCATTGACCTCTCTACTTGTGAACTGCAAGGAAAGATCCAAAGAATGATGAGGAAAACACCAGAAAGGGTTTTATTAAACTTTGAACATACATGCGTATGCATACAGCATCCTACACTGGCATCCTCTTCTGCCCCTCTGCAGTCAGAAAGAAGAAAGCTGCATTAAACCATATCTTTGTGCTGTAAAACCTATGCTGAGAGTCAGCCAGCTTGGTCACATGGGGCCTCTGCCTTGCTGCCCGTGACCAGCAGCAGAAAGCGGCGACCACCAAGAGATCACTGACGAACCTGCAGCATTAGCAGACTCTCTGTTGAAGTGTCTTTACTCCATGAAGTTACTTTATTATATACAAAGCCTCATTATAACAGGACTGCAGTTTGCACCATGCAGAGCACTGAGAGTTCTTTTACAGTGCTTATAATGAGCAGGTTGTACTGTATTTTCTTCTCCGCATATGTGCTGAAGTTCCGTGTACTTATCCTAATATTGGCAGCTAGGGAAATAAAGAGTACTGCTGCAGGGGAAAAATGGTAATCAAGGGGATTTACTTTACAACAAAATCGCACCCACAGCAAGACTTGATTTTTTTTTTTGGTGTGTGTGGGTAACAAAATCTCGAGATCACCATTAATACACAATTCTGAAATGTCTCAAGTGAAACATCTACACTCTCTAAACCATAGAAGTGGGAGCCAAGAGTAATGATGTTAGATATTCAGCTTAACTTGAAAGAGCGTTTAGTTATTTAAAAAGGGGAATTTCACATAAGAAATTAAAAAGATTAATTTCTGCATATTCTTCAGTATCAGTTGTTTTGATACAAGTTGAGGGAGGTTTCCTTTTAAAAGGCTTGGGGGTAATAAATTCTCACTTTTTATGTTTACTAGATTTGATGAGGTAACTTTTTTTAATCATCCCACAAGTATATAAATGTGTAAGACTCTCAAAATAGTTTTCAACTATATGCATGAAGCCACAGAGCAATAGTAAAGATCTTGTAAGCAGGAAGAAGAGAAAAGTCTGTGTATTTAGTTGACCTTACATACTGACCACACTTTTCTTTTAAATAATCATGGAGACTCAACCAGGGAGATGGAGATAGCTATAAACAACATTACAGTAACCAATGCTCTTTGAAACCTCAAGGTACACTAGTACAGAGCTGTGACTTGAGGAAGTAGATGATGGATACTGGTACTGTGCAAAAGGAAAGAAAAAACTAGATTTGCCTTGAAAGAACTTCTCTAGAATTTAGGCTCTGTGGGTATGCTAGGATTAAAAAAAAACCCTCACGATAAAGTGAACATTAACAGCGAAATCAAGGAACCATAGACTAAACTGCATCTAAAATATTTTATTTCCTTCAAAGTTTTGGAAGAGAGGACAAGGGAAAGTATAAATTAAAATGATTTTTCTCTCTCCTACATGACTAAGAATGACTTAGTAAAAGTAAACCCCCTTCCTTGCCCATTCACAGTATGTTCTGAGGAAAAACAAAAGACAAGCAAGACCTACTTAGGAAAAGTATCATATTCTCAGAGCTTGAAGGTAGAGCTGTAATTCTGCTTATATTTAGCAAATCTCCCTATGATGGGATTTACTTGTGGTAGTTCCCTATCAGGATCATCAAACTCTAAGGCCCTTGCTCTTTCACCAGAAAGATTTAACAGCTGAAATAGCATGGGGAGATCTATGATGAACTGATTCTCTTGGCCAGGATAGACAGGGGCTCTGAGAAACCTGGTCTAGTGGGAGGTAGCCCTGTATGTGTGAGGGGTTTGAAACTAGATGATCTTTACTGCCCCTTCCAACCCAAACCATTCTAGAATTCCTGTATTGCCATACTTGGTGCTGAGGTTAATGCATTTACAGATTATTGAACAGATGCTAGAAGACTGATATTCACCTGATGCATTCCAAGAGAACTCTTACTCAGGCTGATTGAGAGCAGGGCGAACTGAGGATCTCTTCAGTTACTTTAGCTTTTGTCATTTAAGATTGTTCTGAAATTTAGTTTAATAAATACAAATTCAGTTTATCATGTGCAATCCCCTGCTTGTTAATAGAAGTCTATCAGGGTTTCTTATTTCAACAGTTAAGAAAAAACAAGTTAGGAGACCATTTCTAACTTGTATCAAATCTAATTTAAATGTTTGAGATGCCAAACCACTTTTCTGTGCCTGACTAAAGGTCTGTTATATCAGTATCTTTCCAATCATGGTTCATGGAAGATGCCTCCACAGCAGAGCATACAAACTCTGCTGTTACTTCAATGAAATGCTGTCTCAGCCTCTACTGCTGAGAGTACCTATAGTGCAGGTAGTTAAAACCATGGGTTAGATTTTAGAATTTAGTGGCCTTGGATGCATTTTTTCTTTTGTATCCACTCACTGCTTATAAACCTTGCCATTTCCCTCAGCAATTAATTCTTCTTCATTATTTATTAATTAATCTGGAGCACTTGGCTTTCACACTTTATTTGTTGAATTTCACACACCTTTAATCTTATACTGGAAGGCATGTGAATAACTGATTGCTGTTTGTACTCCCTATATAATTTCCAGTTTTATAAGCCTCTGTCCTATCCCATGTATGTCTTCACTACAACTCATAAAAGTAGCATTTCAAAATTTAACAGTTTCAATAGACTAAGATTTATAAGAGTGCTTTTAACAGCCAGGGCTGGAGTGCTGAGAAGCATGACTCACATTATCATTTGGCATTTTAAAAAATGCCAAAGCTGTCATTTAAGATGAGTCTTTTAAAAATATGTAAACTAGAGATAAATACTAACACTCCTTTAGATTAATGAAAAACAGTTCTGTATGGAAGTAAATGCAGAAACCAGGATAGAAAGTTACAGTCTTGAAAAGCTGACTAGCCTTATTTTTAAAATCATAGCCATTTAATGTTTTTGTTCAAAAAACATTTTTCTGGCCTTCTTTGTAGACATATATTCCCATTTGAACATTCTGTTGAAGCCCAAGTGATAGTAACATAATTATATAGTCCCATGAAACTAAGCAAGGTAAAATGCAGCTAAAACAAATCTCAAAGGCATCCCAAGTCTTTTATCTTAATGCTCTGCACCATTTTTGTCAAAAAGCTATTTCAGGTAATATTTCTTTATTTCTTTGGCCATTCAATTAGTTGGGGTTTATAGTCTTTTTGAGTGAGTCAGTGGCAGCAAGTCAGGGGAAGCTAAGGACTCTAAAAAAAGGATCAATTTGTTTTTCCCTGGTATGCCTTCAGTTAGCATGCCATGAGTGTTACAGGCTTTTGGGATTTGGGTCTTTTTCTTGCCATTGGCTCTGATCTTCCTTTGTTTGATTTTAATAAAAAGACCTGTAGTTAATATTTTCCACTTATAGGCAGAACACTAGACACTGTGAAAGGAAAAAAAATTATGCCATCCAGGTACTACCAAACTGAAAATACAGAGTTAATACCTGGCAAGCTCAGAGAACCCACAGCTCCACAGCAGCAATTACACCACACCCACTTTGCAACAGAGGTTTCAGTTAGCTACAAATAATGATTTAGAAATACTGAGCCACAGACAGTAAGTCTGTCCAAACAATGCTCTCAGTATGGCAACCCCAGAAGCCTCTAAGGTTTGTTGCTGGTGTGCCAAGCAGCAAATAGATTCTTCAGCTGCCTTTCAGGAGATGCTGCAGGAAGCATGTGAAAACTTCCAAGGCAATGCAGTACTGCGACAGTTACAAGTTTGCAGTACTGCCAGCTCTGCAGTGAGTCACTGGGCAGTCAGTCTGGCTGCAGTGGGAACAGAAGCTGACACGTATGTGCATCTGCAAAACTAAGTATCCCTGTGCCTAGTTACCTGGCTGAATAAAAAGAGCCCAGGCTTGAATACACAGCCTTTGTGAAGCATGGCCATTTGACATACTGGAATATTAGATTCAGCTGTAAGCCAATTAAGATGAAATCCACAAATTGTCTGTGCTTCTGAATGGAAAAAAAAGCCAAGTAGGTTTAGTTTTAAGGTCACAGGACTAGTACTGTTAGATTAGAATACACTGCATATAACCTTATCAAAGAATTATTTCTCAAACACTGAAGCATTCATGCATACTGCTATAAGTATTGGGCACAGCATGGGAATAGTACAAAATATAACCAGTTTAAAATAGCATTTGTTTTGAGACAAAGAACCGTGTAAACTTGCCTACTGCTACTCCCTCATGTCTTCTCAGGAGCATTCACCAGGCCCTAAATTGCTTCTTGCATCTGAGTAGAAATCACACTGAGTAGTACAAGACCTGTAAAAGGATGACCAGCATGATCATTTGGAGTACCCGGCCAGTATTACCCATTTCCAAAACTAAGAATGCCATCCAGTTGTGAGATCATGAATATTCCTTTATCAGATAAACAGCAAAAGATACAGCTAAGGCTATCAGCAGAAATGGGTGTCAAAAAGCTCCATGCTTGCATTCCTCATTTGTTATTTGAGGTTATGATGCAGAGATTCTGAGCAGCACAGAAGCCAAATAAGGATTTTTATTGCATTTATTTTCTTTCATTATTTGAAGTAAAAATAAATTGAAAACTTGTCATCAGAATGACTTCTTTCCCCTAACAGCTTGTGGTAAAGGCTATAGCAGAGCTGTAACAATTAAGCTGCTGGTATTAAAAAAAGTAGATAAGGATCAGTTGGATAGGCAAACATCAGTACTCCTCACTAAGAGTGAAAACAGCATAACTTCATTTGCAGGTCAAACTAGTAATTGGTAGGCACAAAACCTGAACACAGTCACTGGAAATGCAACTTTAATCCATGTAGGTTACTCTAGGACACAGACAGAAAAAGAACATGGGAGAGGAAGCAAAAGACAAGTTCTGTCTGTCCATTCACCCCACCCTTCCTAAGGAAAACCAGATGATTGTTTGGTGGGGGTTTTTTTGTTTCCCTATCTTCACTTTATTTGGGAATCCTTTAATACTGGCAATATTGTATTTATTCTTCTCACACAGTGATAATAGCCTTCATAGTCATGGGGAAAAATTAAATATTTTGGAGCTATCTACCTCATCTAGATCAGTCTGTTACCATTATTCTTAAAACAGCTCTACACAGACCAAATTTTATCTTCTTAGTTCTATAAAGAGACTTCCAGGGACAGTATCAACTGTAAGTCATAGAAGTCATCAGTAAGAAGTCAAAACAGGGCACACCACTAAAAATTTCTGGTTTACCTTTCAGATCCGTCTCTGCAGCTCAGGGTCTCTATAGAGGACTCAAAAATCTCCAGAGAAAAAAGGGAGGAGAGGGAAACATCACATCAACTCAATACTTTAGTTTTAGTCCTCAATCATGAGAGCAAGATCTGAGGAACTGCCTTGAAATTTTAAAACAGCACTTGACTTTTTACAGCTGTAACTATATTCCTCAACATTTTGACAAAAACAAATCCAGCTGATAGAAAAGAATCTTGTACTTACATCCACATCATATGACTATGAGATGACGTGGACAGGCTTCACAATCCTGCAGTTTAAGAACAGGGCAGCAATAACTGTTGTGCTATAATAGTTGTGCACATACATGGCCTTCTCAAGTTTTTTTGCTGCTAAGTAAAGATGGAACACAAGAAGTCTCAAAGTGCAATTCTATGAAATTTATTATTTAAATAGTGGATGTGCTAGTTATAAAAAGGTGGCTTTGGTGTTAAATACTTCATTCCATTTTAATTGTGTCCTCAGTCTTTTCCGTGTCACTTCTTGCCCTTTTAGAGTGAACAGCAACTTACAAAATACACAAGAGGATAATAATCAAATCTTGGTTTTATACAAAACAAATCTTTGGTATTTCCCACCCCCCCCCCCCCCCCCCCTTTTCTTCCTCAATATTTGCAATTATCTTTTCTTAGAGAGGGACTTCCTTGTTCCATGCCCTAAAGGTAAAAAAGAAAAAGAAAAAAATTAAGGTATGTATATATTCTACCTCCAAACTACATCAGTTTGCTTCTAAAGAAAGACTAGATATCAGTGATTGCCTTTTCCTATTGGAGGCAGCAATGGTTGATATTAGAAGTATGTACTCAACTTCCCAGCAAGTTTAAAGCATGCATGAATGATGCTGGGCTTCAGAATATCCCAGCATAACAGATAAGAGTTCCATATGAAGCTCATATCACATTTTCAGTGTACTCTTGTAACTACATTGTTGAATGTATCCAAGAAATATCAATTATTTCTGTGAAAAATATAAGTAGTATTTTGGGATTATGCAAGTCTCCTTGATGCTTTTACTAAAAGCTGATCAGCAATTAAAGGTTTAAGATCAATGTTCAAACAAGCTGGCTTCAGGACTGATGCAAATTTTCACTAGTAAGACACTTCAGCCTGTTTCCAACATTCCTTACGCTTTCAAGATGCAAGTCTAATACTTTGTCTAATATATGACAGAGAGACTATCTTTGGTTCTTATATTTCCTGATGGAATATTTGAGTTTTTTATTATACTAACTTGTTCTTTTTCAGAAAGAAATCTGATCTTTTAGATCTTGTATCTACTGACCCTTTTCAATTTATAACTTTTGACTCTCACAGAAATGTACAAAAGCAAAGCATATTTATTGCTGAATCTACTTCATTCTGATTTTTCCCTCCACTGTTTTTCCTGGTCTTCCTCCAAAATAGCCAGAAGTTCCTATTCCATAAAGTTGGAGATCTTGAAAATTATATATGTACATTTGTGTTATATCAAATTACAAATCATTCAGGCTGAGATACATGAGCAGCTTAAATAAAAGCATATACTGTAGAGTGACACAGGACCCAGCACTTCAAAAATACAGTAAAGCAGCCTGGAAAGCAACTAGACTAAAACAAAACAGGTTTTGGTGTGGGCTTCCTCCCCCATCCTTACATTAAACAAGGAAGGAACCAACCTAACCTGGTCAAAGCTACACTGGCATTCTTAGCAAAGTGATTAAGTGCTCAAAGTTTAGCTTGCTTCCCACCTCCCACCTTGTCTGCATACATAGCATTTGTTATTATTTCACAAACTGTCTGATATCCCTGCAGTTCAAACCAAGAAAGATTAGTCCCCAAGATAGAAAAATGCTTGTAACAGTCATTTTTGTAGCTTGTCACTGTATACCAACCTTTGTGTACACTGTGTTTAGGCAGCTCCCACATTTCTGCTTCTTCCACCTCATGTCTCATGTCTCTGCGTTTTGAACGTGGCTTGCCCATTCTTTTCTTCTTTGGTTTAATCAAAGGTGGGTACACTAAATAATGAGATACAAATGGTGTTATTTCTCCAGTGCATAGTCTCAAGGCAAATTTAACCTTGACTTTCACTAACTGGTCTGTGGTGTTCTCTTTCTCCCTCCCTTTTTTGTACTTGTTTTAATAGCAGATAAAATGGACACCACACATGTCAAGCAAGTCTTACACATCTACAATATTTAATCAGTGTGTAACCATAATTCTGGATGCATTGTGTTTTGGGGCCATAATTTGGATAGGTGTTAATGTGGTAAAGAAGGAGCCTTTTATCCAAGTCCATTGGGATAATTCTGCTCTAGTTCACTTTTCAAGGGTTCAAGACCAGTTGGTGCCATCCAAGTGACCCAATTCATTCACTGTCTTCAAAAACCTTCAGACCTGTGAAGTTATGCATTACAAGTACACTGCTCAGGAAGTCAAATTTAGTGTATCATATTACTGCTAAAGCAATGTATCTTGTTTAGACAAACCGCCTTACTTGCGGGGCACTTGAATTTGAAAAATCAAATACTAATATTGGCAACATTTTTAAAGAGGATATAATTTTAGTAGCACTTTTGAGGCATCCACTGGCACAAGCAGCATTCAGAAACCACCAGTTCCTGCTTCCTAATACTGAATATGCTAACTTCTTCAAACTACCTGGACTGGAAAAAGAGGAAGAATAAGCAAGGAATAGACCAAACATCCTCAAGTTTGCTGTACTACCTATGAATTCAAAGATTTAGAAGACACATGCTAAAAGTTAAAGGTAACTTATTTTAGAACTATTACCATATTTTTATATGTTGTTGTAGAGGAGCCAAGAATAATGCTGCTAAAGTAAAATGTTTTTAACTTTTATAGTGCATGCTAGCATTAAAAAACAAAATAGGAAAGCAATGCAGAGAAAGAGCTCTAAGGAATACACTGTCTACTTGGCTGTTGATGTAGGAAAGCTGATGTATATTATCAGTGAACTGAAGAAAAAAAACATACTGTTCTGAACATAGCCTCACACCCCATCATTTGATAGACTGATCCTGAGATTCTTGAAATGTTCAAGAGGTACATGACCCAGGAGAGTGGCAATACCCACACTACAGCAAATTCTGTAGCTGTTCCAACAGCACCTACACTCAAACACTCTTGAATAGCATCAAAACCAGATCTGAACACCAAGTAAAACAGTAACTATAAAGAAAAAGCAAAACATTCTGCTTCATGAGCTAAGAAAATATCTAAGCTTTTACTTTGTTAAAATAACCGATTTCTTAATGTTTTTCTTAGCTAGATCATAATGATTTGTACTCAATCATTCTTTAGCAGTGTCAGGGAAACTGCTGGTCCATGCTAGTTTGTATGAGCATTGGCATATGAAGCTACAACACAGAACTCCCTATATGTTTTACTGATCAAAATTAGGAGCTACCACTGCATATGCTATTAAAAAGTAGCATTATCTGGATAAAAAAATAATATTACAGTTTATGGCAATAACAGCTTGGCACAAATGAAGGCTTTGCTTTGGCCACATCAAAGCTTTCAATGCTTTGATTTCCTATAATACCTTTAAAAAAACCCAGAAGTAGCTCTGATGCACCCTTATTACCCTGTTTTGGTTTGAGAAGGCTATAAATATTTCCAAGATATACTGACAGGCATTTCATCAATATCAAAGCAGCAAGGATTAGTTTTATTATTTTCAAATCTTCTACAATTATCATATGCTTGCTATTTTGTATCATATCCTTTTGAATGTTCCTTAAGAACAAAAACACAGAGGAAAAGTTGTACCTTGTTCTTTGCTCTTTGCTGGAGGTGAGAAACTACCATGTATTTGGCTGGTAAATCTGGGTTTAGCACCACTTCTAATCCAGTACTCTTCAGGTGGAATCCCCATGTTCTCCCTTAACAGCCTTCCTAATTCAAATTTAAAAAAAAATAAGGTCAGTATTTAGTCTTGGTAATGCTGATGTATTGTTTGATCCACAAGCCAGAATGCAAAGCCAGCTACTGGATCTGATTGTAGGAATCTGTTGAAATAGAAAGTTTTCTGGATATCACACTTAACAAAAATTACAAGACACTAAGTCTACAGATTTTGAACAAAGAAAATGTTTAAGAACACTAATCCTGCTATTAGAAGTAAGTCATGCTGTTTTGGTTGTTTTTCACAAGACAAGACTGTATTAAACAGCAGCCACCTACTGAAATGACCACCTAACCAGTTGCAAACTGATAACTCTTACTCTCAGTTTTGATTAATCCTATTTCTAAGAATATCTACCTTTGATTAAATAAAATGTCCTTTTCCAGGTCAAATTTAATACAATTTCACACCAATTTTCTGAAAATACAAAACTTCTTTTCCTAAAAGAGAGCAGCAGCTACAATTAAAAAAAAAAAAGATTGTTTGACTGCTCTACTGCGGGCAAGTCACACAGGGTCTGTCCAGCAGATGAGAATTAATTTAATTCTGTTCAATGCACCCAGCATTAGTCTGTGATAGGAGAGTCAGACTGTATAAACTTAAATGCAGAGCTTCTAGGATATTAAGCAACAGTAAATACATAATCCAAATTACCTTAAGCTTTACAAATTAATAAATTGCCACCAATGTCAGAGAGTTAAGTATATCAAATATAACACAAAGGAGTTTCTGCATTATTCCCTGCTGGCTGTGAAAATGCAGAGTTCTCATGCAACAGGTAAAAATTTGCAGTAAACTTTCTCTGCTTCAGAAAAAGTATTCTGCATGACTTCTGGCTCTTGGCCAAATTTGAAGCTACAACATGCTCTAATCTTCCCACTAGTTTAAGCTACAATTTGGAACTGCAATTAGGTGTTCTTTGTGTATGCTACTAATCAGCATTTTGTCCTTAGCAATTAGCTCACCTCCCAAGAATTTCCGTAGCATTCGCTGGTGTTCAAGTCCTTCTCTTCTTGTCATAGGCCTCTTTCTTCCATAGTACCCATAGTCACTGTATACAACTTCATCTTGTTCTCTCTTCTTTGGCTTGTAAACTACACCAATGTTTTCAACAAGCCCACTCCTAGTTTTTATTTTCTCTTGAGCCGGCCAGCTAATTAATTGTGCTGGTACAGCATTTTTAGGTGGTTTCCAAAGCACGCTCTCACCAACTTGGTAGAAATTTCCTTTATTTGGCCTCAAGACGCCATATGGAGGGGCTTCTTGAAAAAAATACTCAATTTCATCCATGTCATCATCCTCTTCCTCCTCATACTCATCCTCTCCATCTTCATCTTCCTCTTCTCCCCTCACAGAATATTCTTCAGAGTCCTCAATTTCTGACAAACTCTTAGTTGCTTTTTTGTTGAGAGAATCAGTTTCTTTCCTACTAGAGGACCTAGAAAGGGCTCCCAGCTTTCTACCTTTACTGGAAGCCTCTTTGATCTTTGTGTTTGAAGAGTTGACATCTTGGTCATTCAAACTGTTCACCTGCTCTTTTCCTGCCACTTCATCTACATTAAGGGACCCACCACTTTTAATTTGCTCTTTCTCTAAGCCCTCTGTACTTTTCTGAAAGGTATACATGCTTTTCTGAAGCACATAGTCAGGCACAAAATAAGACACTGGGGCATTATCAATTGATGAGCCTTCCTCTCTAGAGGACATGTCATCAGAAGACAGACTGATTACACTTCGATGCTTCCTTTGTGGCAAACAAACATCATAATTCGTGTCCATACTGTCCAAACAAGCCAGCCAGCTGCTAGAGGGAGAAAACTTCTCAATTGATTTGTCACACCAAATACCTTTTTCTGTCTGACTTTCATTGGTTGCACTGTGGCTTAAATTCAGCTTTTTCTGCTGAAAGTCACTCATTACCTCCACATTAGATGGAAGTAGTCCTGCTTGTTGAACAAAGCTGGGGTCTTCTTGAGAAGTTTTTGATCCTGCAGACCTTTTAGTGCTAGATTTCTTTGTTATTACCACTGGTTGATCTACACTAACAGATCTTGCCAACTCTGTGATTTGCAGTGCCATGGTTTCACCTGGTGGGGATTTTGCCAGCTTTTCTGCATCCAGCTTCACTTCGTTATTTTGGACATCTTTCTCTTGCACAGTTTCAGTACTCAGTTTGGAGGTGACAACAGCTTTTCTCTCATCTAAGGAAGCTCCTGGCAGCATATTCTCCCCTTCACGAGGGCCATATATCATGCCTTCACATGAGCTAACAGAAAATAAGTCATGTGGCACTATGTTCTCTGGAACTGGTTTACCACTTGCCACATCATACAATGGGATTGTTTCTTTAAAGGATTTCCACAGCTGAATAGCTGGAGAGCCATTTCCATATTCAATCCTCACTTCTTCCTTCTCAAAGGCATAGCTTCCAGTAGGAAGATTTCTATACTGTGTAGAGCTGGCAGGGTTCTTATTATGAAACTCTCTGTCTACCACAACAGAAGAGCCAAATGAATCTTGCTTCTCTGAAGTACTTTCGGCCTCTGTACCTATACCAGGAGAAACACAGCCTATATTTCCTGCATCACAACCTTTCGTTTCTGTACGGATATCTTGATGCTTTTTTTGCTTGCTTTCAGGCTGTCTAGGATCAGTCTGTGTTTCTTTTGTCTCCATTTTCTTCCCAGAGCTATTATAATGTCTAAATCTTGTTGCATGATAAAACATAGGGGAAGGTGGGGCAGCATTAAAATAAGGCCTTCTGTTAATTCTTGCATGCACTGGATGCTGTGGAACAAAAAATCCAGGGTACTCATGGAGCGCAACAGAATAAAATGGAAAATACGGATTTCCACTTCGGAAGCCTAGACATTGGTGACAGAAGGAAAAGACAAACATATCATCTTTCTAAAGTAAGTCATTCTGAAACATATTTACTTGCGTAGGACAGCTACAAGGTCAGACACATCAGTAAATAAAACATGCTGCCTTTCAATGCTTAGAAGCAAATCTGGTGCAAAAACTCAGAGAGGGAGTTCTTTGTTAGGGAATAGCTTATCTCAACATCTACGCTTCAACTAGAGCTTGATTTCATCCCTTGGAACATTCAGCAAGTTATTTTCTGTATTTTTTTGGTTATTTTACAGATTATTGCTATAGCATTGTCTTTGAAGGACAGCTCTAGATAGAAGTCCACATAGGTATAGTGCCTACAAGGTGTATTTAACAATATTTTTCTTATTTTCTTAAGCTTACATTTATCCATACCTATCATGCATGCACACATGGAATTCATATATACCCACACATTAATTGCTAAGTATATTCTAGAGCTCTGTGTTTGCAGGATGACCATTACTTAATATTTTTCTCAGCTTCCATTCTCCAGAAGCTGATGTTTTCCACCACACAAGCTACATATTTAAGGAAGAATCAATGCAGTGCTGCAGTCAACAAAAATCTGATTTACTAAGTAGTAGTTAAACTCCCAAAAGGCTCATTAACACAGATACTGCAAGAGTGGAGGAAAGAAGTATGTAACTAAACAAAGATCCCACAGAGAGCTGCTGTTTACCTTACCTGGAGCAGGTACACAGTATGGGCTGTACGCATGACTGAGGTACCATGGGTTTGGATAAGGCTGTTGAGTTGATGGCTGCGCATAAAAAAAGGGTCTTGGGTGGTTTGTGGAATATGATCCACTTTCCGAAGTTGAGGCAGTATTCATTTTTCTTTAAACACTGAAATAGAGACGTGATCATTATCAACCACTTTAAAAGCTACATGACTTAATTATTTTCATGCTCTGTCATAATTTAGCAGACATTCCTCTCCCTGCCCAAAGAAAACATATTCTTCCAAAATAAAGCTGCTGTCTTCTAAACAGAAGGTAAAAAACTGACATTGCTATCAAGGTCAAATAGTTCAGCTGGGCTTTGCTAGGCAAGCTTTTGTACACAGCTCTCAATATTAGTCCTTCAAGGCACCCTTGTAACATACTCTACAGCTGCAGAACTTCAGTAGTCTTTGATGCATACATCTCTGTAACTAATATCACAGCCAATTAAATAAAAAAGCCTTCAGCGAATTAGCCTTGAGCCAGAGCACACATACATGCAAAAAAGGAAGGAAAAAAAAAAAAGGCAAGGCTTCATACAATCAGACATTTAATGCTTCATAAAGAAAAAACTTCTTAATGCTAATGTATGTGTTGTTACACATTACAATAAGAGCTGCATTAATTCAGGGTTTGTACTTTATACTATACTTAAGAACAATGACAGCTAGCTAACATAGTAAACCAAGCATTTCAGTGACACCCAGCTTCCTACGCTTAAACCAAATGATAGGTAGCAAAAACAACCCCACCAAAATCCTTATGTGCAAGTTTGCATTCAAAGCCACATAAGATTCACAAGACAGAACTTCCTCCCACACTTAGATGTCTCCTCAGTTAACTAATACTTGCAAGCAATACAACACTATCACACATAGCTTATGAGCAAGACTATAAGAAATCACAGAATATAGAAGCTTAACTCTTGAGAAGACTTAAGTCCTACAAAGTTATAAAAAGATAAAATTATTCTGAGACCTGTTACAAACTAGCACACAGTTCAGCCTAGAGTTTCAGAATGCTTTAGGAACACTGGAGCTCTCTTCAGTTTCCATCTAGGGTGGCCTGTGTAGCTCTTGAAAGCACCAAAAAGCCTACAGACTTCCTCAGGGCAAAGAATTACTTTGACCTTTGAAAAGGAGAGCAGTGCAAGGAAGAGAAAAAGGAAAAACAGAAAACCAAAACCCCCTACAAGGACTAAGCTATTCCTACCCCCTTAGACCCCAAAAACTCATGTCTAATGCTGTTGCTGCTGCTTACAGCCCAGCAAAACACTAACCGAGTCCTTTGCTCACCCTCTTTATGGCAGGCAGCTGTTACTTGTCCACTCCTCCTCCCACCTGAGGCTCATTTAACAGTGATGCAGGGAACGTTTTTCCATCAGCGTGTGGGAGGAAAATAAAAACACAAGGATAGGAATAGTTGTAAAAGCCTTCAGCTGGTGTACAGAAAGCTGACAGTCTCATCTTGCAGGTGTTTAAGCTGCACCTCTAAGTAAATCTGGTATTTCCCTTTTGTGATGTTGGAAATTACTTTTTTTATTATTATTTTAGAAAAGAAAGGGAAACATTACCAATCTTCTGAATCAAACTGCAGTTAAAAACACTTCTTTCAGGAAAAAAAAATCAGAAGACACAAGGCCAAGTTTACATTTACTTTCAGCATTTACCAGTTGCTCAGTATTGAGTAAAGGGAGCAATGCTCTTCCATTCTAACATGGCTGAGGGGGCTGACAAATGTAATGTTATTTCCATATCAGCAGGAGAAACACTTCTTCCTGTACAGTGTACTCCACTGTGTGTCATGGGAATTTATGAAATGTGAGGCTGCAATTTGACTCTACCCTACATCTTTATAGGAGGTGAGAGTCTGAGCTGCTGCTTTGGAATTGCACACCTCCAAATGAGAGACCACTGGTAGTGGGGCAGATGGAAGGAGATGAAAACACAATGCATGTGCTGTGTAGGCTGATTAGGGAAAAACAAGAGGTATGGATGCTGAGAGACTCTTTGTATTCCTGTGTTGGGAAGTTCACAAAATGTATTTGTTTTGTCTTTCTATAATGATCAGATTAAACACATCCTTCGTACAAAACACAAACTATCTAATGTTTGAGAAGGGTTACTGACCCATTCCTTGCAGACCTTCCCAGCCAAAGCTCATCCTTTCCACTGACAGCAGCACTTTTACTTTGTATGACTTGAAGTGAGAGGACAAAGAGCAACAGATACAAAGTGAGATGGGAAATTTAGGCTAGATATTAGTAAGAAATTCTCTGTTGTGAGGGTGGTGAGGCACCGGAAGAGGCTGCCCAAGGAGGTTGTTGGATGCCCTATACTTGGGAGTGTTCAAGGCCAGATTAGATGAGACTTTGAGCAACCTGACCTAGTGGGAGGTATCCACGCCTATGGCAGGACTCTTGGTGGATGCACCCAAAGAGAAATAAAGAAAATAAGTAACACTGGATGGCTTCTAAAAACGTGTATGTTCTCAGGATTTCCCTTTCTCTCGTACCTTACTTTAGCCCCCTGTGCCCCTGTCACTTCCTTCCATCCTGAAGGAAACCACAGTCCCCACAAAACTCAGGTGAACTTTGCTTTTAGGGCAGCAAACCTACACTCGGCCAAAGGACACTCCAGGATTCCAGGAGGGTCGAGGGACCAGGGGGAGAGGGTGTTAACCCTGAAGCCCACAGGCCTCCAGGTTGCAGCAAGTTTGGAGCACAAGTCCTGTGAGGAGCTGTTGTCCGCCCGGAGAAAAGGAGGCTCGGGGAGGATTTTATCGCTCTCTACAGCTCCCTGAAAGGAAAGTGTAGCCAGGCGGGGGTCGGTCTCTTCTCCCAGGCTACCAGCGACAGGATGAGAGGAAACGGCATCAAGTTTCACCAGGGGAGCTTTAAGCTGGACATTAGGAGGAATTTCTTCCCAGCAGGAGTGATTAGACATTGGAATGTGCTGCCCGGGGAGGTGGTGGAGTCTCGGTCCCGGGAGGTGTTTAAGGGAAGACTGGACGTGTCACTCAGTGCCAGGATGCGGTTGACAGGGCGGTGTCCGGTCACAGGTCGCACTCGGTGACCGCGGAGGCCTTTCCCAAGCCGATGGATTCTGTGGCTCTGTGGGCCGCCGCTCCCAGCAGAGGGCGCGGGGGGTCTCGCTCCACCGGGCGGGCGGGGCCGCTGCCGGGGCG